>NC_025994.2:48479201-48749157 GCF_000442705.2 Elaeis guineensis
GTTTAATGAATCAATTACTAATTAGGTTATGGTTTTTCTATTGCTCCGATCATTGTTGGACAATGATAACTTGATGGGACCCAACTTCGGTAGCTGGTACCGAAAGTTGAAGATAGTCTTGAAGCATGAACGGATCCAATATGTGATAACGAATCCTGCACCTGAGGAGCCGCTGCCAATGCATGTGGAACAGTCAGAGATACTTACCAGAAGTGGCTCAGTGACAGGACCATGATGCGTTGCATCATGCTGGCTGCCATGAGCGACGAGTTCAGTCACAGATTTGGGATGACTCAGTCAAAGGATATGCTTCAAGTGTTGGAGGATTTCTTTGGCACACCCGATGATGTAGAGAGGTACAAGACTAGTTGTGCCATCTTCAACGTCAAAATGCGGGATGGTGCCTCTATCACCAATCATATATTGTACATGATCGAGCTGATGAAGTGTTTGAGCAAGCTCGGCTTTTCCTTGCATGAGCAGCTTGGGAAAGATACAATACTAAACTCACTACCCAAGTCTTATCCCCTAATCCTCACTCATTATAGAATGACAAAGCCTGAAGTAAACTACCATGGGTTACTGAGATTGCTTCAGAACTTTGAGAAGGATCACCAACTCCATAAGGAGTCGGCGAACTTAGTGGGAGGTTCGCCTTCTAGTTCTTAACCCTTTGAGAAAGGGAAGAAGAACAAGAAGAAGAAAGTGAAGAAGGTGCAAGTTTAGGCTGGGGCATCAGTGCAGGGCCAGACCAGAAAGATCAAGCCCGATAAGAGTCAAGCTGAATGCTTCTTTTGCAAGAAGCGGGGGCACTTAAAGAGGAACTGTCCTCAGTGCATTGCCTCCCTGGATCCGAACAGGCAGAGAAAGAAGCAAGCTATTGCTGGGCAAGGTATTTATATGATAACTCCTTGCAATTTTTCTATTTGTGATATAACTGACTGAAAGGTTTTAGTGCAATGGCGGAAGTATGGATTTCAAAATAATTATTATGAAATCATAAAATTAAAACCTAACTCCAAGATCACCTTATCAGAAATTAAACCATATAATATGCATTAATATCAAATAAAAGATATAGAAACATACCTCTTATCGCTAAACCCTGATTTGTGCTTAGTTGCCGGCAGCAATCTGTTTGAGTTTCCACCAGGTGCCCACGTGTTCACCCTCCAATGTTGATCCACACGAGGACTCGATCAACTCTCTAGCACTTATTAGAAAATACTCTGTAATTAAATTCTGATTTATCAAAATTTAAATGCAATTTGGGCAGAACCTCCTTTCTTGGGTTTGCTGTCACACTGTTGGACCTTTTCTTCCCTTTCTTTCTTGCTCCTTGTCTCCTTAATTTTTATTCCAATTCTCTAAGCCTTTTGAAAGATTTCTTGTCCTTTATCAGGACCTTATCTAGGCTAGAGAGAAGGAATAAAGAATATTGGACAAGCAAAGCCTCTTGTAAGAAAGAAAGAAGATTTCTGAATACCCGAGACTCCTCGGCGTGCACCCCTATTTATATTGCACGTAAAGGTGCAATCCAAAATATCTCACACCCTCTTACAAATTATCTCATGTCTCTTGTCTATTTCTCACACCCCATAAGTTAAGAAATGCCATGTGTACATCAAAATTGGGTTGAAGAGATGCCTTATTTCAGAAAGACTCTTCGATCTTAACTTATGGTGTTCAGATGAGAAGTCACGAAGCTTCTCTTATTGGCACCATCAACCCATGCCTTTGGATCTGAAAGGAAGCCCATCCAATGGCCAAGATATATGGTGCCAATTTGAAGAATGGTGCAAGAGATTAATGGGCGTGGATAATTTAAAACTTATCTCCCCATTTGAAATTTCAAAGGGGCGCTTCCAAGAGGTGGCGCATAGATTTAATCCTTATCTTTTTCTTAATTCTTCTACGATGAGTTTAATACTCAGAAGGACTCTTAGGCACCTCCTAAGACATCTGAAATACATTGTAGAATAAAGGTTACGGAGAAAAATAGGATAGACCTTATCTAAAGGTGGCACCAACTCCATCCATGCGCCATGTGGCTCATGCGCATGGATTTAAATCCACACGCCAAGAGAGAGACTCTTAGGCATGTGGTTTCCTGGTTTTTGGCACCCAACAGCAAGCCCAATTAAAACACTTTAAACCCACTTCAAGACCAAATCCAATTTGGCTCAAATTGGTTCTAAATTAGCCCAAATCGGAACCCGATTCGAATTCGATTCGAATCTAAATGCTAGGGTTTGCAACATGTGCTAGCATGTTCAACTTGCAAACATGGTTTAATCAAATTAAACTCATGATCAATTCCTTTTGTGTGTAACCCATTGGGTTCCACATCTAGTCAGTAGTGAGTCTAGGTGCAATTTAAACTAATTTGGTTAGAACACAATCTAGCCGATTTAGGTCAAATCAAGCTGAACCATTTTGATCAATCAGAATAGCTTTTAATTAATGATCGAATTAAACTCTTTAATTCCATCAAACTCACAAGACATGATTGATGTCTAGCAACGTATCATGTCTACCTGATAGATATGGAATTTTGATGGAAATACCAAAAATACCCTTCAGTGAAAATTACCGTGCAACTTCATCTTACGATCATCCTGCATCCCGAATATAAGTTTGGGTATGAAAAAATATCAAACCCAATTTTATATTCATATTTCTCTTGATAAATAATAATGATTCGATTTATAAAATATTAGAAATCATTTCTAATTTTTTTTTATAATGCTTTGATCAAAGTCTTCCTGAATCATTATTTGATTGAAGCAGATAGGATGCGATCTTTTCTTACTAGGAGCGATCATTTCCATATTGACCTACTCACAACCTTCATAAGCAATCCATCATATCTAGAACATCCCATACATGATTAAATCATGAATGAGTATGATCCAAAATATGGATTCATGCTTATAAGGTTCTATGGCAGTCTCAGGTCAAAAGATTTACATACACAATTTCTACTATAAGAAAAAATTTGTTGACATGTAGATAAGACTCCATCAGATATTCTTTAATTGAATCAATTCAGTGAATTCATTCTCTAATGAACACTTACATCCTTATATTAGTGTCATACACAAGTAATTGTGAGATTAATTACCCTCTCTGCCGAGCATACACAGGATGTACCAGTCTTACCGAAAATATTGATCCCCTACTCAATGTTCCATCAACTAGGAATATTTAAAATTAGAGTTTTAAGGTTTTAAGTCTCACTTGGTATGATCGCATCATAACCCTAAAACCATAGCCCTAATTTATGGGGTTCATCAAAATAAGATGCAGCATATGATGAACTAAATGCCTTTATTTATTTAAAATATCAGTACATGAGTTGTCGGGAGACACAAAATATCCATCTATTTATACATTTTGATTGGCTTATAGGGCATATTCCTTTCACTGACTGGGTATTGGATATCGATAGCCCTTACCATATTTGCAATTCATTGTAGGGGTTGCAGGTCAGTAGGAGATTCGAGCATGGCAAGAGGTTCCTGAACATTGGAGATGGAAGACTAGTTCCAGTTCTAGCATTAGGAATCTTGAAACTTGTATTTGAGTCCCATACCATTGTTCTTAATGATTGTCATTTCTATCCCAGTTTCTTTTTAAACGTTATTTCTATAGGCTTTCTGATCAAAAATGATTATGAAATTTCAATAAAGAATCAAGTTTGTAATATCATTATGAATGGTGTTAATATTTTTGTGGACATTTGAATAATGGTGTGTATATATTATCACAACCTGTTAACATAGTCTATTCTGCAGACAAGCACCCTAGATTAGATAGTGTATTAGATATCTACTTATGGCACTGTAGGCTAGGTCATATAAACAAGAACAGGATAAACAGGTTGACTCAAGAGGGAATCCTCGAGGTCAGTGATTGTAAATCACTTCCAACCTGTGAGACCTGTCTTCTTGGTAAAATGACCAAGTCACCTTTTACTGAAAAAGATGAGAGAGCTGCTGAGCTCTTGAGCCTAGTACATACTGATGTATGCGGGCCCATGAGCACAAGTGCTAGAGGTAGATATTTCTACTTCATCACTTTCACGGATGATCTATCCAGATATGGATATGTCTATCTGATGAAACATAAGTCGAATTCATTTGAAATGTTCAAACGATTCTGAAATAAAGTAGAAAAATAAACTGGAAAGAGTATTAAAACTCTTCGGTCTGATCGAGGAGTGGAATATCTTTCTGGTGAATTTTTCACATATCTAGGAGAGAATGAAATTCTCTCCCAATGAACTCCTCCAGGAACACCACAGCATAATAGAGTGTCTGAAAGGAGAAATCAGACTCTGTTAGACATGGTCTGATCCATGATGGGTTTTGCCAGCTTGTCGATATCCTTCTGGGGATATGCACTCGAATCGACCTATTATTTGTTAAATAGGATACCAAGTAAGTCTGTAATTAAGACTCCATATGAGATATGGACAGGGCGTAAGCCAGGACTTTCACACCTTAGGGTCTGGGGGTGCCCGGCCTATGTCAAACGGTTAGTTACAGATAAACTTGGACTTTGGTCTGACAAATGCATATTCATAGGATACCCCAAAGAGATCAAAGGATATTTTTTCTACTATACTGATGAACAAAAGGTGTTCGTTAGCCTTAAGGCAACCTTTTTAGAAAAGAAATTCCTTGGTGAAGGAACCGTTGCCTCTAAGATTGAACTTGATGAAGTTCAATAGGTAGAAGGTGTTATATTCTAGGTGGTGTGCCCAAGGCCCAGGAGACCAAGGCTAAGGCCAAGGTCCATCATTCATGAGGGCTTCATGGAGACTCTAGGGCTAGTTGGGCCCTAGGTTGAAAGGCTGTGGGCCTTTCAGATTCTTGAGGTTTAGGTTATGTGGGCCTCAAGGGACCAACTCTTTATGGACCAGGTCTGGGCCCAGAAGAGGTGAGATTAGGTCGAGTCATGGGTGTACATGGGCTTGGGTTAACCTAATCTCTCATAGAGTTGGTTAAGGGAGTTTTGGGTTTGGGTCACTTGACCCAGTGTTTATATATACATGTACTTGTATAGGTTTGATTAAGCCAAGAAAATAGATAACTCTTTCTCTCAAATCTCTCTCTCTCTTCTCCCTCTCTCTCCAGCAATCTTCCACGCACCAGGAGCAAGAAACCCTAGGGTTTCTTGCCGCTAGTCCATAAAAGGAAGAAAGGAAGAGAGGCGCTAGCCCTTTCCCCCTTGCAGCTGCCTACCAGATCTGCTCTCCCCCTCTTGCAGGAATCCAAACACTAGATCCAAGACCTGAAATCTCTTGAGAAGAGGTTGGTACAAGTCTCTCTCAGATCTGGAGTTGATTTGAGGTCGTTTGAGGTGTGGGTGAGATCTCCATCAACAGAACTACAAGAAAGGCTGCAGCAGGACAGATCTGTGAGGTCTGTCTCCATCTATCTTCTTCCCCATCTAGAATACCTTGATTTGAGATCTACAAATTGAAAGACCTCGGTCCAGGTCTGATCTGATTGGGTACCAGATCTTGAATTTTTTAGAGGTAGTTTCAGCGGCATTCTTCATCTGGAATGAAAGGCTAACGAAGAAGATAGCAACCAGGCTGATTTCGTCAAGGGCCTTGGATCATGTCCAGACGACTCCAGATCTATTTGTTGCTGGTTCCACTACACCCAAGATCCGTGGGAGGAGCCGGGATCATGCTACAATAGTTGGTACCAGAGCTACGATGGTGAGGAAGCGGTTCCAAGTGTGAGAAATTGAAGATCCCAAGTGCTGAAAATTTTCAGCAAGGTACCATCAAGGTATATTCTACACTTCTTGATTTTAATTGCTTGTTTGGCTTGGATCCAGTCATGGGTAGCAATATGAAGGTTGAGTTCGAGAAGTTTGATGGCAAGGAGAATTTTTTCATGTGGAAAATTTGGGTGGAGGATCTTCTGGTGCAAGTAGATCTGGATCAGACTTTGGATGAGAAGCCTGAGGGAATGACAGATAGACAGTGGGCATCGTTGGAGAAGAAAGCATGCTCGGTGATTAGAGGATGTTTGGTGGATGCGGTGTTGTATTCGGTGCTGGAAGAAAAGACCCCGAAGGGCCTTTGGTCGAAGTTGCATACCATGTATATGGGGAAAAATATGTGCAACAAGCTAATGCTGAAGAAGAAGTTGTACAGTCTTCGGATGCAGGAGGGATCTGATGTGATTGGCCACATTCAGAGGTTCGACCAGTTGTGCACGGAGTTGATGAATATCGGGGTGAAGCTGGATGAGGAGGACAAGTCCCTGTTGCTTTTGTGTTCGCTGCCAGGATCATATGATTCTTTGGTGACTACACTGCTCTACGGCAAGGAGACTCTGGAGTATGAGGACATGGTCTCGGTGCTGAGGTCGAATGAGCAGAGAGAAAAGTTGACCAGAGATTGGGCTCCCCAGAAGGGTTTGGCAGTAGAGGAGAGGACAGGTAGAGGCAGAGGCAGAAGCAAGTCCAAGGGGCGGTCCAAGTCCAGGAAGGGAAAGAAAGAGGTGAAATGCTTCAAGTGCAACGAGTTCGGGCACTTCAAGCGAGAATGTCCACTATGGAAGAGCAAGAAGGGAGAAAGAAGTGGCTCAGAATCAGTGAGTGCAGTTGCTGGGCAGCAGGTGGAGGATGATCTACTTGTGGAATCAGATGGTCACAGGTATTACACAGAGGAGTGGACACTAGACTCTGCATGCTCACATCACTACACACCACACAGGTCTTGGTTTGCGACATACACCAAGACAGATGAGGGATCAGTGACTCTAGGCGACAATCATCCTTGCAAGGTGGCTGGGATAGGGACAGTCAGGGTAAGGATGTTTGATGGAATTATGAGGACATTGACAAATGTAAAGCACATCCCGAAGCTGGAAAAGAATCTAGTGTCACTAGGCTACTTTGAGCGCAGTAGATACAGCTTCAGAAGTAGGGCTAGAAGCAGAGTACTGAACATCTCCAATGGAGCTATGGTAGTGATGAGAGGCAGGAGGTTGGACAATAACCTCTATCGCATGGAGGGATCTGTGGTGACCGGAGAGTCTGATGCAGCAGCTGCAGCACAGGACCAGGAGGGGACTTATAGGATGTGGCACTACCGCCTAGGCCACATGGGTGACAGGGGGCTGAGGGAGTTGAGCAGGAGAGGACTCATCTCTGATCTGGAGGATGGTGCTACAGGGGAGATCTGTGAGCCTTGCCAGATGGGAAAGCAAAGAAGAGTTCAGTTCACCATCAGTACAGCCCGGAGTGCAGCCCCTCTGGAGTTAGTATACACGGATGTGTGGGGACCAGCCCCAATTTTAGCTAGGAATGGGGCCAGATACTTCATGACCCTGATTGATGATTTCTCAAGAAAACTCTGGATTTACTTCATGAGAGAGAAGTCAGAGGTCTTCACCAAGTTCAAGATCTAGAGAGCGGAGGTGGAGAAAGAGCAGGGGAGGAGCGTGAAGTGTTTGAGGTCAGACAATGACGGAGAGTACACCAACAGAGAGTTCCAGGACTACTGTGAGGAGTGTGGGATCAGAAGACACTTCTTAGTTAGGGGGACTCCACAGCAGAATGGGGTGGCCGAGAGGATGAATAGAACACTTTTAGAAAAGGCACGATGCATGAGGCTGCAGGCAGGGCTTCCAAAGGAGTTCTGGATTGACACAGTTGACGCAGCGGGTTACTTGGTCAATCCGTCACCTCACATCAGGTTGGATGGCAGACTTCCAGAGGAGGTGTGGTCTGGGAGGATGGTTGGGCTGGGCCATCTACGGGTATTTGGGTGCATGGCCTATGTGCACATTGGAGCTGGTGAGCGGAGCAAGCTAGACACCAGATCACACAAGATGGTGTTTCTAGGCTATCCGTGAGGAGTCAAGGGATATAGGCTGTGGGATCCCTTGAAAAAGAAGGTCATCATTAGTCGGGATGTGACTTTTGATGAGGAGTCAGTCCTACGGAGGCGAGCAGGCATGGAGGAGCAGCAGGAGCAGGAGGAGGTCCAGCAGGGCGCTGCTGGACAGCTTACCTCTTTTATTTGCCTCTTGCAGGTACTACTGGAGGACATGACATTTAGGTGGAGAACCTACCTAAGGTGTTTCCACAGGTGGAGAGGACTCAGACGGATGATCGAGGCAGAGAGGTCCAGCAGGAGCGAGCTGGATCGAGGACTGATATCGGTGTTGTCCTACACAAGTCCAAGAGGACAATCAGGCAACCGGACCGATATGGCTTCAAGGAGATGCTGTCATATGCCCTGGTGACAGTGAATGGAGACCCATATACGTATTAGGAGGCTATTAAGAGCCAGGACAGAGAGCAGTGGGTCCAGGCGATGTCCGAGGAGATGCAGTCTCTCCACCAGAATCAGACGTGGCGATTGGTGCAGTTGCCACAGGGGAAGAGGCCCATTGGCTGCAAATGGGTCTACAGTCGCAAGGACAGAGTGGAGCTGGTTGAGGCCTTGGGACACCAAGTTGGAGATTGTTATGATCCAAGTGGTATGCCCAAGGCCCAGGGGACCAAGGCTAAGGCCAAGGTCCATCATTCATGAGGGCTTCATGGAGACTCTAGGGCTAGTTGGGCCCTAGGTTGAAAGGCTATGGGCCTTTCGGATTCTTGAGGTCTAGGTTATGTGGGTCTCAAGGGACCAACTCTTTATAGGCCAGGTCTGGGCCCAGGAGAGGTGAGATTAGGTCAAGTCATGGGTGTACATGGGCTTGGGTTAACCTAATCTCCCATAGAGTTGGTCAAGGGAGTTTTGGGTTTGGGTCACTTGACCCGGTGTTTATATATACATGTACTTGTATAGGTTTGATTAAGCCAAGAAAATAGACGACTCTTTCTCCCAAGTCTCTCTCTCTCTTCTCCCTCTCTCTCCAGCAATCTTCCATGCATCAGGAGCAAGAAACCCTAGGGTTTCTTGCTGCCAGTCCATAAAAGGAAAGAGAAGAAGGGGAGGCGCTAGCCCCTTCCCCCTTGCAGCCACCTACCAGATCTGCTCTCCCCCTCTTGAAGGTACCCAAACACTAGATCCAAGACCTAGAATCTCTTGAGAAGAGGTTGGTACAAGTCCTTCTCAGATCTTGAGTTGATCTGAGGTCGTTTGAGGTACGGGTGAGATCTCCATCAACAAATCTACAAAAAGGCTGCAGCAGGACAGATCTGTGAGGTCTGTCTCCATCTATCTTCTTCCCCATCTGGAACACCTTGATTCGAGATCTACAAATTGGAGGACCTCGATCCAGGTCTGATCTAGTTGTACCAGATCTTGAATTTTTTAAAGGTGGTTTCAAAGGCGTTCTTCATCTGGAACGAAAGGCTGATGAAGAAGATAACAACCAGGCTGATTTTGTCAAGGGCCTTGGATCGTGTCCAGAAGTCTCCAGATCTATTCGTTGCTGGTTCTGCTGCACCAAAGGTCTGTGGGAGGAGCCAAGATCATGTTCCAATAGAAAGACTGACACCAATAGCTGAACCTGAGTCGAATTTGATTAGATCAAATCTGGAGCCCAATGTACCTGCACCATTAAGATAATTCAGTAGAGTACCATATCAGTCGGATAGATACTATAGTTTCTTGGTCTGGGATGGTGATCCCATCGAACTTGATGAGAACAATGAGGATCCGATCACCTATATGGATGTAATACAGAGACCTGATTCCGAGAAATGGCTTGAAGCCATGAAATTCGAAATGGAGTCCATTAAGGTCAACAGTGTATGGACATTGGTTGACCCACCTGAAGGGATTAAATCCATTATGTGTAAATGGGTCTTCAAAAGGAAGAGGAGTGCAGACGAAAAGATGGACACCTATAAAGCTCGTCTGGTTGCTAAGTGATATCGTCAACATTATGGTATTGACTATAACGAGACGTTCTCCCCTATGGCAATGCTCAAATCCATTCGGATAATGCTTGCAATAGCTGCCCATCTGGATTATGAGATCTGACAGATGGATGTAAAGATAGCTTTCCTGAATGGAGAGCTGACTGAAGAGGTGTATATGATACAACCTAAGGGGTTTACATCCATAGATGAGTCCAAGGTGTTCAAGCTTTAGAGATCCATTTATGGATTGCAGCAAGCTTCTCGGAGTTGGAACATATATTTTGAAAAGGTGATCAAAATGTATGGCTTTGTTAAGAACAGAGAAGAGCTCTGCATCTATAAATGGGCAAATGGTCTAGTTGTGGTATTCCTTGTCTTGTATGTGGATGACCTTCTCTTAATCGGGAATGACATCCACGTACTACAGGGAATAAAAGTTTGGTTGTCATCACAGTTCTCCATGAAGGACTTGGGTGAAGCATCCTACATCCTAAGGATGAAGATCTATAGGGATAGATCTAAAAGGATGCTTGGATTATCCAAGTCCACATACATAGACACTGTGCTGAAGAGGTTCAGCATGGAGAATTTCAAGAAGGGCTATCTACCGATAGGCCATGAAATTTTTCTCTCTAAGAAGGATTGTCCGACAACTTTTGAAGAGAGAGAGCGTATAAGTAGGTCCCATATGCTTCGGTCATGGGATCTATCATGTACGTCATGACATGTACAAGATCAGATGTGGCATACTCACTAGGAGTAGGGAGTAGATATTGTTGGAAAATATGTCCCAAATGCCAATCGTCAGCCTATTGACGGTTGAGCAACCAAGTATTGTAATTGATTTATTAATAAATAAAATATATTTTTGATATTTTCATCATAAGTTTTCAACTTCTAATGAACTCCGTTATTATGATGAAGTCCTTAGGACTATTTAGGTTCGATAAAGAGAGAAATTATCGATTAGTCCTCAAAACTGTTCACGACTAAATGATAGGCTGTTAATAAGGACGACAGCCTCTATCGAGCATAGATCATTGTAGGCCATATGGTTGGTTGTCCTTTTAATCAAAGAGTGTGGAGACACTGGTATGACATACAGGTGAGATGTAAGGGTACATCATCATTGAATGTGACCAACTCTAGAGCATTCTGCTGTCGAAAATATCTCTGATGGGATATAGGTATAAATGTCCCTTAGACCTGAGATCGCCTCAGTGACTTGCAGGCAACTCACTGTGCTTTGATATTGGACTAACTGAATTTCTAATTTAGTAACGGAATGCTTCTAGGCACAGTCAAGTACTTGCGAAGTCAGAGTGTTATCGAGATGGGATTGACCACTCCAAGAGTTAGAGAAGAATGAGTCGCTGTATTTCAATTTAGCAAAACCTTGGCTAGGATAATCCATCAGATGGATTTGATATTTTGAAATACAATGTGGACAATATGATCAGAGTTGACAGTTGAACTCTGAGGTATCCTATGAGCATTTTGGTCAAGGGGATGAATTATATGAAAACTAAATCCGCATGGGTTCTAAGGATGTTGTTCTACACATTCGACCTATCCGACCGTCAGATACCATTGCTAGATGGTCACTTTGATTGGTACAAAAATTTATTTCTATACTATCAGCTTAGGTTCGGACCTATGAGGTCACACACATTAGAGTTCATGATCTGATCGGATGGTTGATAAATGATTAAGAATTGTTCTAGGGTTAAACGATCAATACGATTGACATTTAACCTAGTGCAAGTGTTGCAGGAGGATCGATTAGCAATTCAATTGCTAATTGACTTAATTTGATTAAATCAAAGACCTAAAATTAAGTTTAATTAAATATGATTTAATTAGATTTGGTTTGGGCTTGATTGGATCAAGTCCAATTAGTTTATTGGATAAGCCAAGTGCAAGAAAAAACTAGTCCTAGTTCAAATTGGACTTGGGTCAACTTAATTTCTAATTTGATTAGAAAATTAAATTAGATTTAAATTTAATTTAATCTAATTAAATTAGGCTCTTAATTGGGTTCAGACCTATTTTAATTAATTTGATTTGGTTTGAGAAACCAAATTTGAACAAGTCATAGATTAAATCCTAGTAAGACTAGGATTCCACCTTGCGCCACCTTAGGCCCCCACGCCCACTCTCTCTTATCCCACGCCCACTCTCTCTTATTTTGTATGACAAAACCCTCTCTCCCAGATCTTCATGCATGCCCAAAACTTTCCTCTCTTTTTCTCTTATATGGAATGTGGTTGTGGACCAAGTCAAAGTAGGAATTAGTTTGGATTTCAAATTCTATGAGAGAGTTTTAAGAAATCAAAACTCTTTCCTTATAGCATTGATTTTATCTAAATTTTTTTTGAGATTTTTATGGCTTTTATGGCACATAATGTGCACCCTTTTCTAGTGATCCATGGTAGAAAAAGAAGGAGGGAATGTCCAAGAGTTGGGCGCCCCCTGTCTTGCCTTATTTGGATAATCCTTGACTAGGTATTTGATCTAGATAAGGACTCTTCATATCTCTCTATTTAAAATAAATTTCTTCATGAAATTTTTATGAAACATAGAGCATTGAGATATCTTTGGGATTTCCAAAAATCAAGGAGAAAGAGTCTTGGAACATGGAGATCTAATAGACACAAAACCAGGTGTCTGGGTTAGGGCAAAGGGAAGAAGAAGAGGGTCTTCTTCTAGAGTTGCTAGGTCCATCTCTTCCCTCCCTCCATCTATAAGTTTTCTGAGAGTGTCTCATCTAAAACTTTTTCTCCTACTTCTCATCTTTGAAAGAGTCCAAATCAAGAAGAAGAAGGCATCTTATCGACCATCGAAGAAGGATCAGCGCAGCGCTAGCATACTGTGCTGATTTCCTGGACCAGAACTTCTGATCGTGATTCATGGGCTCGTGTGGATGACTCCTAGGGATCGGACATGTGTATGGCTCAAAACATCATCCTCAAGTCTGGATCAGCAAAGTTAGAATGTCTAACTTGCAAGATAATAGATCTGATCTATTATATTTTCATACATTAGATGTAGTATAGAAACATGTTGATATGATCAACATGTAGTTCTTGCTCTTTATATTTTAATTTTTGATTTAATGCTATGTAATAGGATCTTAGATCTAGAAATTCTCTAATTTTATAAGATAAATTTTATTTTATTTTAGTCTTCCACTGTCTAATCTTGAAAAAGTTTCAAGATCTAACCCTGAAACTCTAGATCTGGTTCCATCAATTGGTATCAGAGCCTAGGTTGTTTATTACATGATTATTTATACATGCTTAGATTATTTCTTAAATTAGATCTAATTTATAATCTAATTGTTAAATCTAAAATTAAAATTTTTAGATCAATCATGAACTGTAGGTTGTCCTGCTGTAAGGTTTACCCCTTACAGTGCAAAGGTTGTCCTAGTTCGTGTAGATCTATCTTTAATCATAAATTTATTAGATGTGATCTAGATTAAATTTATAATTTATTATATTTAAAAGATATTTAAATCTAAAATAAAATCTCTTTGTTAATAATTCTCAGACAAAGAACCATTATATATTTGTCTAAAAAATTTGCGCAGTTTAAAGTTAAAATTATTTCAATTATATGAACCTGTTTAGATTAGATCTAAAGTAGTTTCATGCTTATTTCACTTACATTTTGATTATGAATCAAACATGCAACTTGATTGGTAAGAACCATGTTGTAAAAATATTTTACAAACATGAAAATTATTTTCAAAAAGTCAAACCCCAACCCTCATTCCAAAATTTAATTGAGAATTAAAAAATTATTTGATTAGGTTCTAGAATTATGAATTGAAGAACCTAAGACACAAACCATAACACATTGGATTAATGGGTTAGTGAGAATTAGGTCCATTAATTGGGTCAGACCTAAGGTTAGATTAAAGATGGGCTTAATTAGAGAATTGACTAAATCTAATCAATTGTTGTCTTAGATTAGATCAAGGATTCTCTGGATCAATTACAATAGTTGTAGTTGGTCAAGTCCATATTTTTAACGAGAACCAAATAGACTTGATTCTTGGCTAAGCGGTCTAGCATGAACTGTTAGGTTGATCTAATCAAAACTAATTAAACCAGTTGATATCTAAGGTAAACCAGACCGATGGTTTTTAATTGACAGCCCGTTTACCTTGTCATTTCTGATGGTATCTAAGGTAAGCTTTGGTAGACCCTCCCACCGATCGAACTTATCTGGCCTCTTGGTGAAATTATGTTTTGATTAGATCACTTGACTATTTGAGCTGACCCATGTCAGCTAAGTAAATCAGTGTGACTGCTTTAGGTGCTCCTAGACCAGCCCTTTTGATGGTCTCCCTTAAGCTGACTTGGTGAAGCCAGTGGGAGGATCATGATAAGCTGGTTCATCTGACCTCCTCTTTTAAATCAATTAAATCCTCTAAAATTATTAGGTCCTTAAAATAAAATAATTATGGTGATAACTAGATTATAGCCTCCCATTAAGTGAATGATAATGGGTCCATCAGTTGGATAATCATTGGAGGCCCAAATGACCTAGTGCTTATCAGCTGATGGAATTATCATTCATAATATGATTTCTTGACTGCATCTTTCTAAATGGTGGTTAGGTTAG
The DNA here is from genome assembly GCF_000442705.2 of Elaeis guineensis. Taxonomy (NCBI): domain Eukaryota; kingdom Viridiplantae; phylum Streptophyta; class Magnoliopsida; order Arecales; family Arecaceae; genus Elaeis; species Elaeis guineensis. The sequence goes on from NC_025994.2 coordinate 48,493,683, forward strand.
CCAACCAAAGTTGGGCCTAATCACTCATTGGCTAGATGGGCCAATTATGGTCATGTTAATAGTTGGACCTAACCAAACCTTTTCAGTGGAGGCTAAAGCCTACTGATTAGGGATTGGGGTAAAATTTAAATTACTAAAAATTATTGAGAAAAATAATTGGTTATGAACCTACCCTTAGATGTACATGGGTTGGCCAACCAAAGTTGGGCTTGTGTGCAGTCTAAGTAGATTCTAGTACCCACTAAGGAATTAGGGTAATTCCTCGAATTGGAGGTAGAGGCTACCAATTCGAATAAAATAGTGGGAGAAATATTTTTATTAAAGTTCAAATTTTTAGGTTTAATGAATCAATTACTAATTAGGTTATAGTTTTCCTTTATGCAGATATTGCCACTTCCCTAACGCTCCGATCATTGTTGGACATTGATAAGTTGGTGTGACCCAGCTTCGGTAGCTGGGACTGAAAGTTGAAGATAGTCCTAAAGTATGAACGGATCCTATATATGATAACGGATCCTGCATTTGAGAAGCCAGCTGCTAATGCATGTGAAAAGCTATAGACACTTACCAGAAGTGGCTCAGTGATCGGACCACGATACGTTGCATTATGCTGGCTGCCATGAGCAACGAGTTCAGTCACAGATTTAAGACGACTCAGCCAAAGGACATACTTCAAGTGTTGGAGGATGCCTTTGGCACACCCAATGACGTGAAGAAGCACAAGACTAGTTGTGCTATCTTCAACATCAAAATACGGGATGGTGCTTCTGTCACTGATCATGTATTGTACATGATTGAGTTGATGGAGCGTTTGAGCAAGCTTAGCTTTTTCTTGCATGAGCAGCTTGGAAAAGATGCAATACTGAACTCGCAGTCCAAGTCTTATCTCCCATTTCTCACTCATTATAGAATAACAAAGCCTGAAGTAAACTACCACGGGTTACTGGGGTTGCTTTAGAACTTTGAGAAGGATCACCAACTCCACAAGGAGTCGGTGAACTTAGTGGGAGGTTCATCTTCTGATTCTCGATCCTTTAAGAAAGGGAAGAAGAACAAGAAGAAAAAAGTGAAGAAGATGCAAGTTCAGGCTGGGACATCAGTGCAGAGCCAAATCAGAAAGATCAAGCCGGATAAGAGTCAAGCTGAATGCTTCTTTTGTAAGAAGTGGGGGTATTGGAAGAGGAACTGTCCTCAGTATATTGCCTTCCTGGACCTGAACAGACAGAGAAAGAAGCAAGCTGTTGCTGGGCAAGGTATTTATATGATAACTCCTTGCAATTTTTCTATTTGTGATATAACTGACTGGGTATTGGATACCGGTAGCCCTTACCATATTTGTAATTCATTGCAGGGGTTGTAGGTCAGTAGGAGATTCGAGCAAGGCGAGAGGTTCCTGAACGTTGGAGATGGAAGACCAGTTCCAGTTCTAGCATTAAGAATCTTGAAACTTGTATTTAAGTCCCATACCCTTGTTCTTAATGATTGTCATTTCTGTCCCATTTTCTTTTTAAACATCATTTCTGTAGGCCTTCTGGCAAAAAATGATTATGAAATTTTAATAAAAAAATAAGTTTGTAATATCATTATGAATGGTGTTATTATTTTTTATGGACATTTGAACAATAGTGTGTATATGTTGTCACAACCTGTTAACGTAGTCTATTCCACTGGCAAGTACCCTAGATTTGATAGTGTATTAGATATCTACTTATGGCATTGTAGGCTAAGTCATATAAACAAGAATAGGATAAGCAGGTTGACTCAAGAGAGAATCCTCGAAGTTAGTGATTGTGAATCACTTCTAACTTGTGAGTCTTGTCTTCTTGGTAAAATGACCAAGTCACCTTTTACTGAAAAAGGTGAGAGAGCTACTGAGCTCTTGGGCCTAGTACATACTAATGTATGCAGGCCTATGAGCACAAGTGCTAGAGGTGGATATTTCTACTTCATCACTTTCACGGATGATCTATCCAGATATGGATATGTCTATCTGATGAAACATAAGTCAGATTTATTTGAAATGTTCAAATGATTCCGAAGTGAAGTAGAAAAACAAACTGAGAAGAGTATTAAAACTCTTCGGTCTGACTGAGGAGAAAAATATCTTTCTGGTGAGTTTCTCATATATCTAGGAGAGAATGGGATTTTCTCCCAATAGACTCCTCCAGTAACACCATAGCATAATGGTATGTCTGAAAGGAGAAATCGGACTCTGTTAGACATGGTCCGATCCATGATGGATTTTGCCAGCTTGTCGATATCCTTCTGAGGATATGCACTCGAATTGACCTGTTATCTGTTAAATAGAGTTCCAAGTAAGTCTGTAGTTAAGACTCCATATGAGATATGGACAGGGCATAAGCCAGCACTTTCACACCTTAGGATCTGGGGATGCCCGGCCTATGTCAAATGGTTAGTTACAGATAAACTTAGACCTAGGTCTGACAAATGTACATTCATTGGGTACCTCAAAGAGATCAAAGAATATTTTTTCTACAATGCTGATGAACAAAAGGTGTTCGTCAGTCTTAAGGCAACCTTTTTAGAAAAAGAGTTCCTTGGTGAAGGAACTGTTACCTCTAAGATTGAACTTGATGAAGTTCAACAGGTAGAAGGACCGACACCAATAGCTAAACTTGAGTCAGATTTGATTAGATCAGATTCGAAGCCCAATGTACCTATACCATTACGGCGATCCAATAGAGTACCGTGTCAGCCGGATAGATACTATAGTTTCTTGATCCAGAACGGTGATCCCATCGAACTCGATGAGAATGATGAGGATCTGATCACCTGTATGGATGCAGTGCAGAGATCTGATTTTGAGAAATGGCTTGAATCCATGCAATCTGAAATGGAGTCCATAAAGGTCAACGATGTATGGACATTGGTTGACCCACCTGAAGGGGTTAAACCCATTGGGTGTAAATGGGTATTCAAAAGGAAGAGGGATGCAGATGGAAAGGTGGAGACCTATAAAGCCCATCTGGTTGCCAAGGGGTATCGTTAACTTTATGGTATTGACTATGACGAGACGTTCTCCCCTGTGGCAATGCTCAAATTCATTCGGATAATGCTTGCAATAGCTGTCCATCTGGATTATGAGATCTGACAAATGGATGTAAAGACAGCTTTTCTGAATGGAGAGCTGACTGAAGAGGTATATATGATACAACCTAAGGAGTTTACATCCATAGATGAGTCCAAGGTGTGCAAGCTTCAGAGATCCATTTATGGATTGAAGCAAGCTTCTCGAAGTTGGAAGATGTGTTTTGATAAGGTGATCCAAATGTATGGCTTCATTGAGAACGGAGAAGAGCCCTATATCTATAAATGGGCAAATAGTCTAGTTGTGGTATTCCTTGTCTTGTACGTGGATGACATTCTCTTAATCGAAAATGACATCTCCGTACTACAGGGAATAAAAATTTGGTTGTCATCGCAGTTCTCCATGAAGGACTTGGGTGAAGCATCCTACATCCTAGGGATGAAGATCTATAGGGATAGATCTAAAAGGATGCTTGAGTTATCCCAGTCCACGTATATAGACTCTGTGCTGAAGAGGTTTAGCATAGAGAATTCCAAGAAGGATTGTCCGATAACTTCTGAAGAGAGAGCGTATGAGTAGAGTCCCATATGCCTCGATCGTGAAATCGATCATGTACGCCATGACATGTACAAGGCTAGATGTGGCATACTCACTAGGAGTAGTAAATAGATACCAATCTGATCTTGGAGAAAATCACTGGATAGTGGTTAAAGCCATCCTTAAGTATTTGAGAAATACTAAGAACCAATGGTTGGTTTATGGCGAGTCAGATCTGAAACTTATGGGGTTCACAAACTCCAGCTTTCAATCTGACCATGATGATAGCAGAAGCGTGTCAGATTATATCTTTATTCTGAATGATGGAGCCATCTGCTGGAAGGGTTTCAAGCAGCATACTGTGGCAGACTCTGTTTGTGAGGCGGAGTACATCGCAACATCAGATACCGTGAAGGAAGCTGTGTGGCTGAGGAAATTCATCACTGAGCTCAGAGTAGCATCCTCCCTCAATGGTCTGATCCTGCTCTATTGTGACAGCACTGGTGTCATAGCTCTGACAAAGGAACCCAAAGCACACCAGCGGACGAAGCACATTTTGTGCTACTTCCACCTAGTCTGGAAGATCGTGGATCGAGGTGACGTCGACCTTCAGAAGATCGACGAAAAGGAGAACCTGGCTGACCCTTTCACTAAAGTCCTAGCAATAAAAGAGTTCGACAACCATAAGTCGAAGATGGGTATTAGATACTGCATCGAGTGGCTTTAGGACAAGTGGGAGTTATTGGAAAATATGTTCCAAATGCCAATCGTCAGCCTATTGACGATTGAGCAACCAATTATTGTAATTGATTTGTTAATAAATAAAATATATTTTTGGCATTTTCATCATAAGTTTTCATCTTTTAATATACTCCATTGTTATGATGAATTCCTTAGGACTATTTAGGTTCGATAAAGAGAGAATTTATCGATTAGTCCTTAAAACTGTTCACGATCAAATAATAGGCTGTTAATAAGGATGACAGCCTCTATTGAGCATAGGTCGCAGTAGGCTATATGGGTTGGTTGTCCTCTTAACCAACGAGTGTAGAGACACTGGTATGGCATACAGGTGAGATGTAAGGGTACATCATCATTGAACGTGACCAATTTTAGAGCATTCTGCTATCAAGAATGTCTCTGATGGGATATAAGTATAAGTGTCCCTTAGACCTGAGATCGTCTCAGTGACTTGCAAGCAACTCACTGTGCTTTGGTACTGGACTAACTGAATTTCTAATTCAGTGATGGAAGGCTTCTGGGCACAGTCAAGTATTTGTGAAGTCAGAGTGTGATCGAGATGAGATTGACCACTCCAAGAGTTGGAGAAGAATGAGTCGCTATATTTTAATTTAGCAAAATCTTGATCAGGATAATCCATCAGATGGATTTGATAATTTGAATTACAATGTGGATAACCTGATCAGAGTTGATAGTTAAACTCTGAGGTGTCCTATGAGCATTTTGGTCAAGGGGATGAATTATATGGAAACTATATTCGCATGGGTTCTAAGGATGTTGTTCTACACATTCGACCTATCCGACTGTCGGGTATCATTGCTAGATGGTCACTTTGATTAATACAAAAATTTATTTCTATACTACCAATTTAAGTTCGGACCTATGAGGTCACACACATTAGAGTTCACAATTCGATCGGATGGTTGATCAACGATTAAGAATCGTTCTAGGGTTAAACGATCAATATGATTGACATTTAACCTAGTGCAAGTGTTGCAGGAGGATTGATTAGCAATTCGATTGCTAATTGACTTAATTTGATTAAGCCAAAGGGTTAAGATTAAGTTTAATTAAATATGATTTAATCAGATTTAGTTTGGGCTTGATTGGATCAAGTTCAATTGGTTTATTGGATAAGCCAAGTGCAAGGAAAAACTAGTCATAGTTCAAATAGGACTTGGGTCAACCTAATTTCTAATTTGATTAAAAAATTAAATCAGATTTAAATTTAATTTAATAATATTAAATTATGCTCTTAATTGGGTTAAGGCCTATTTTAATTAGGTTGATTTGGTTTTGGTTTGATTTGGTTTGAGAAATCAAATTTGAACAAGTCATAGATTGAATCCTAGTAAGACTAGGATTCCACCTTGCGCCACCTTAGCCCCCCACACTCACTCTCTCTTATCCCACACCCACTCTCTCTTATTTTGTTCGACAAAACCCTCTCTCCCAGGTCTTCATGCATGCCCAAAACTTTTCTCTCTTTCTCTCTTACATGGAATGTAGTTGTGGACCAAGTCAAAGTAAGAATTAGTTTGTATTTCAAATTCTATGAGATAGAGTTTTAGAAAATCAAAAATCTTTCTTTATGATACTGATTTTTTCTAAATTTTTTTGAGATTTTTGTGGATTTTATGGCACATCATATGTGCCATTTTCTAATGATCCACAGCTGAAAAAGAAGGAGGAGACGCCCAAGAGTTGGGCGCCCCTTGTCTTGCCTTGTTTGGATAATCCTTGACTAGGTATTTGACCTAGACAAGGACACTTTATATCTCTCTATTTAAAATAAATTTTTTTATTAAATTTTTGTGAAGCATAGAGCATTGAGAGACCTTTGGGGTGTTTAAAAATCAAGGAGAAAGAGTCTTGGGGCGTGGAAATTTAATAGACACAAAACTAGGTGTCTGGATTAGAGCAAAGAGAAGAAGAAGAGGGTCTTCTTCTAGAGTTGCTGGGTTCATCTCTTCCCTCCCTCCATCTGTAAGTTTTCTGAGAGTGTCTCATCTAAAACTTCTTCTCCTACTTCTCATCTTTGGAAGAGTCCAAATCAAGAAGAAAGAGGCATCTGATCGACCATCGAAGAAGGCTCAGCGCAGTACTAGCATACTGTGCTGATTTCCTGGATCAGGACTTTTGATTATAATTCGTAGGATCATGTGGATGACTCCTAGAGGCTGGACACGTGTACGGCTCACAACATCATCCTCAAGCCTGGATCAGCAAAGTTAGAACGTCTAACTTGCAAGGTAATAGATTTGTTCTATTATATTTTACATACATTAGATATAGTATAGAAACATGTTAATATGTTCAACATGTAGTTCTTGCTCTTTATTTTTTAATTTTTGATTTAATGTCATGTAATAATCATGTAATAGAATCTTAGATCTAGGGATTCTCTAATTTTATAAGATAAATTTTGATTTATTTTAGTCTTTCGCTGCCTGATCTTGAAAAAGTTTCAAGATCTAACCCTGAAACCCTAGATCTGGTTCCATCAGATGCCAATCTGATTCTGAAGAAAACTACTAGAAAGTGGTCAAAGCCATCCTTAAGTATTTGAGAAATACTAAGGACCAATGGTTGGTTTGTGGCGAGTCAGATCTGAAACATGTGGGGTTCACAGACTCCAACTTTCAATCTGACCATGATGACAGCAGAAGCGTGTCGGGTTATATCTTTACTCTGAATGGTGGAGCCATATGCTGGAAGAGTTTCAAGCAGCATACTGTGGCAGACTCTATTTGTGAGGTGGAGTACGTCACAACATCAAAAACCATGAAGGATGCTATGTGGCTGAGGAAAATCATCATCGAGCTCGGAGTAGCACCCTCCCTCGATGGTCCGGTCCTGCTCTACTGTGACAGCAGTGGTGCTATAGCTCAGGCGAAGGAACCCAAAGCACACCAGTGGACGAAGCATATTTTGCAACGCTTCCATCTGATCTGGAAGATCATGGATCGAGGTGACGTTGACCTTCAGAAGATCGACGAAAAGGAGAACCTGGCCGACCTCTTCACTAAAGTCCTGACGATAAAAGAGTTCGACAACCAAAGTCGAAGATGGGTATTAGATACTGTGCTGAGTGGCTTTAGGACAAGTGAGAGTTGTTGAAAAATATATCCCAAAAGTCAATCGTCAACCTATTGATGGTTGAGCAACCTTGTATTGTAATTGATTTGTTAATAAATAAAATATATTTTTGATATTTTTATCACAAGTTTTCATCTTCTAATGAACTTCATTGTTGTGATGAAGTCCTTAGGACTATTTAGGTTCGATAAAGAGAGGATTTATTGATTAGTCCTTAAAATTGCTCACGATCAAATGATAGGCTGTTAATAAGGATGACAGATTCTATCGAGCATAGGTCGCTGTAGGTTATATGGGTTGGTTGTCCTCTTAACCAAAGAGTGTGGAGACACTGGTATGGCATACAGGTGAGATGTAAGGGTATATCATCATTGAACATGACCAACTTTAAAGCATTCTGCTGTCGAGAATGTCTCTGATGGAATATAGGTATAAGTATCCCTTAGATCTGAGATCGCCTTAGTGACTTGCAAGCAACTCACTGTGCTTTGATACTGGACTAACTGAATTTCTAATTTAGTGACAGAAGGTTTTTGGACACAGTCAAGTACTTGCAAAGTCAGAGTGTGATCAAGATGGGATTGACCACTCCAAGAGTTGGAGAAGAATGAGTCGCTATATTTCAATTTAGCAAAACCTTGGCCAAGATAATCCATCAGATGGATTTGATATTTTGAAATACAATGTGGACAACCTGATCAGAGTTGATAGTTGAACTCTGAGGTATCCTATAAGCATTTTGGTCAAGGGGATGAATTATATGAAAACTATATCCGCATAGGTTCTAAGGATGTTGTTCTACATATTCGACCTATTCGACCATCGGGTACTATTTCTAGATGGTCACTTCAATTGGTATAAAAATTTATTTCTGTGCTACTGACTTATGTTCGGACCTATGATGTCACACACATTAGAGTTCATGATCCGATTGGATGGTTGATCAACGATTAAGAATCGTTCTAGGGTTAAACGATCAATATGATTGACATTTAACCTAGTGCAAGTGTTGCAGGAGGATCGAATAGCAATTCAATTACTAATTAGATTAATTTGATTAATCTAAAGAGTTAAAATTAACTCTAATTAAATATAATTTAATTAGATTTGGTTTAGACTTGATTGGATCAAGTTCAGTTGGTTTATTGGATAAGCCAAGTGCAAGGAAAAACTAGTCCTAGTTCAAATCGGACTTGGATCAACCTAATTTCTAATTTGATTAGAAAATTAAATCAGATTTAAATCTAATTTAATCTGATTAAATTAGGCTTTTAATTAGGTTAAGACCTATTTTAATTAGGTTGATTTGGTTTTTATTTGATTTGGTTTGAGAAACCAAATTTGAACAAGTAATAAATTGAATCCTAGTAAGACTAGTATTCCACCTTGCGCCACCTTAGCCCCCCACACCCACTCTCTCTTATCCCATGCCCACTCTTTCTTATTTTGTGCGACAAAACTCTCTCTCCCAGGTCTTCATGCATGCCCAAAACTTTCTTCTCTTTCTCTCTTACATGGAATGTGTTGTGGACCAAGTCAAAGTAGGAATTAGTTTGGATTTCAAATTCTATGAGATAGAGTTTTAGAAAACCAAAACTCTTTCCTTATGGCACTAATTTTATCCATCTTTTTTTTAGAATTTTTATGGATTTTATGGTACATAATATGCACCCTTTTCTGATGGTCCACAGTAGAAAAAGGAGGGGACGCCTAAGAGTTGGGCGCCCCTTGTCTTGCCTTGTTTGGATAATCCTTGACTAGGTATTTGACCTAGACAAGGACTCTTCATATCTCTCTATTTAAAATAAATTTTTTTATAAATTTTTTGTGAAACATAGAGCATTGAGAGAACTTTGGTGCATCCAAAAATCAAGGAGAAAAAGTCTTGGGGCATGGAGATCTATTAGACACAAAATTAGGTGTCTGGGTTAGAGCAAAGAGAAGAAGAAGAGGGTCTTCTTCTAGAGTTGCTGGGTTCATCCCTTCCCTTCCTCCATTTGTAAGCTTTCTAAGAGTGTCTAATCTAAAACTCTTTCTCCTACTTCTCATCTTTGGAAGAGTCCAAATCAAGAAGAAGGAGGTATCTGATCGACCATCGAAGAAGGATCAGCACAGTACTAACATACTGTGCTGATTTTCTGGACCAGGACTTTTGATCATGATTCGTGGGCTTGTGTGGACGACTCCTAGAGGTCGGATGCATATGCAGCTCACAACATCATCCTCAAGCCCGGATCAGTAAAGTTAGAATGTCTAACTTATAAGATAATAGATCTGATCTATTATATTTTACATACATTAGATGTAGTATAGAAACATGTTGATCATATCAACATGTAATTCTTACTCTTTATATTTTAATTTTTGATTTAATGCCATGTAATAATCATGTAATAAGATCTTAGATTTAGGGATTCTCTGATTTTATAAAATTAATTTTTGATTTATTTTAGTCTTCCACTGTCTGATCTTGTAAAAATTTCAAGATCTAACCCTGAAACTCTAGATCTGGTTCCTTCAGTTTAACCCATTGAAAAGTGAAGATCGATTTATAGGTTGCCCCTCGGCTAGAGATGTGTCAAATTGGGCTGTCATTGGACTTTAGCTGTTGATGGTTAAATCAAGCAAGAACTAGATCACCAAGCTCTGATACCACTTGTTGTCCAGATATGGAGCCCAAGAGGGGGGGTGAATTGGATCTTTTTAAAATTTTAAAGATTAGTACACTAAAATAATATGGTAAAGTATTCGAGTGGAGAGGGTTGATTTTTAATAAAAATAAATTCAAATGCAAATGATAAGATTGCAAGTATAAGGCATAAAGAACAAGTAAAGAGAGATAAACATAATAAACACAAAGAATTTATAGTGGTTCGGTGTTAATCTTGCACCTACATCCACTCCCCAAGTTTCTACTTGAGAATTTAATCTACTAAATGGATTCAAAAGATTACACTACATCGGATACCTCCAACCCTTGCATCCAAGCAAGAATACTTATTTCTCGGATATAAGCCAACCCTCAACAAACCAATTCAAGGTTTGGATCAACCCAACTTGTTTTGGAACCTCCCAAAACTCAAAAACCCAAATACAATCTCCTTAAATAGATATAATAAATATAATAAAAATATAATACTTAAGGGAAAGAAGATTTTGCTGAACATCCTTAAAGAATTCCATACTTGATTGCTGCTAGAAAGTGATTGGTGAAGTGATTAAACGCTTCTTTTCTCTCTTTTAGGGCTGAATGAGCTTTTCTCAAATTTGAAATTGAATGCTTGCAAAATCTTTTTGATTTTTCACGTCAAGAGAGTATTTATAGTCACCATTTACCTTTGAAAATATTTTAGAGTTGGTTTAGAGCCATTGGAGTACATTTAATGCGCATTAAATGTATCAAAGTAGACGAAAAATTAGTCGTTACGAACTCGCCTCGAATGGATCATCCCACTGTGACTGGAAAGTCTCATGGGATGCCTCATTTGGCTAGATAGAAAGTTCAGCTTTTTATTTTGATCTCAGGATCTCAGGGGTTGTCCCAAGTGGGTCTCCCACTGCGTGCCATGAGCCAAAATAAAACATGCTAGCTACCCAATGAAAGGAGATGATCCAGATGGGTCATCTCATTTTGTGCCAACCTAGTTTTTCATATATTTAAAGTCTGAAACTTACCAAAATACTTTCAAACACTTTCAAATGACTTGGACACTCTCAAAAGCCTTCGAAAACCTCTCCATCTTGCAAAAACTTCAACTTTGGCATGCTAGATGAGGCTTTTTAAACTCAATTTCTTGGACTATCTGAAATATTATAAAAATAATCTCCAAGGATGAGAAACACATTAGTAGTCCCCTCAAATGATTTGTGATCATCAAAATTAATTCTTGGAGCAACAATATTATATTTGGATCTACTAATGAAGTTTTGTGTCAAGAATTTGCCAAGCTCATGCAGGGAGAGTTCAAGATGAGCATGATGAGAGAACTCATTTTTTTTCTCAGACTCCAGATCAAGCAAATAAAGGAAAGGATCTCCATCATCCAAAGTAAGTACGCAAGAGAACTATTAAAGAAATTTGGAATGGAGAGCTCTAAAAATATAAGTACACCTATAACCCCTTTATATAAATTAGATAAAGATGAACATGGCAAGAATGTTGATTCAAAACTTTATAGAAGGCTCTTTGTTATATCTTACTGCTAGTAGACCTGATATAATATTCAGTGTATATATATATGTTAGATACCAGTCAAATCCTAAGGAATCTCACTTAAATACTGTTAAAAGAATTTTCAAATACTTAAAAGGAATACAAAACCTAAGACTTTGATTTTCAAAGCTTCTCTAGACTTAATAGGTTACTCAGATGTAGACTTTGTTGGATGTAGATTAGATAGTGTTGGTGCAGAATTCCATCGATGCTGAAGAAGCTGGAGTCGAGGGGATCACAGCCACCGTAGGAACTTGCAAGGAAAGTCTAAATCGGAGTTGGGGGAGCTCCGGCAAGACCCTCCGACACTCATATCAGTACTTTGCTTCAACAAAAATGAAGCACTCGATTGGGATTTTTAGCAGAGTTTAGAGATAGTACTCAGAGCTTCCCAGAGAACGTATCTGGGGGTCTCTTTTATAGATGAAAGAGCATAACCAATTGACAGCGACATCCGTAACTGCCTGGTAGTGGACCCTTCGGGACCATGTGGAGTTTGTTATGGAGAGTAGTGGTGTCCGTTGTCGCGACTTGCTGGAGAGTGGTGGGGCCACATGGAGTTTGTTACAGAGAGTGGAGTGGTGTCTGTTGTTGCGACTTATCGGGGAGTTCGGGCCAGACGGCTGAAGCTCGGTTGGGACGTCTGGTGGAGTAGAATAGCTCTCTGTCTCAGCAATCTAAGAGAAGCTCAGATATTTTCGAGGTTGCTGATGGGTTAACTGTTGTTGGGTGCCTTAGGCGTTGATGCTGCAGACGGGAGTTATTTGCTGTAGAAGCCCGGACGGAAACTTTCTGTTGGAGAAATCCAATTGGAGTCCAATTGCTAGGAAAGTCCGTCTGAAATTTGTCTAATGTAGAAGCTTGTCTAAAGACTGTCTGTTGGAGAGGTTCGGAGGTTGCTGTGGAAGGTCTACCGCTGGAGGGGCCTGGAGGGAGTTTGTCCATTGGAGGGGTCTGGTTGGCACTCTTGAAGTTCGATTGGCACTGTTGAAGGTTAATGACTGGAGAGGTACGGAAGACACCGGAGACAATCGGTCACTGTAGAAATCCGACTGTTGGAGCCCGTCTATTGTAGAAGTTCATCTGGAATCCATCCGCTGTAGAAGTTTGGACGGAGTCCGGTTCTTGCAGAAGTCCAGAAGGAGGCCGTTTACTATAGAGGCTCGAATGGAGATCGGTTGCCGTGGAAGCCCGGATGAAGTCCGCTTGCAATAGAAGTTCGGACGAAATTCGCTTACTGTAGAAGTTCGGATGAAATTCGAAAGGTGGTCGACCACTATAGAAGCTTGGATGGAGTCTGGTTACTGTAGAAGTCCTGCTACTGGAGAAGTTCGGACATTGACGAAGTTCGAAAGAATCTCGGAGTAAAGTCGATCATGACAGGAGGAAGTCTGGAAGAGATTCGGAGAGTAGTCAATCACTATAAAAAATTGGCTGATAGTGAATCCCAGAGAGCATTTGGAGCAGTCCGATAGACGACTGAAGGAGCTCATTATCGAAGAAGTCCAAAGAATACGATAGGAGTTCGTCTGCTGGAAGAATTTGGAGGACAATGTGGAAGCTCGACTGCTTAAGGAGTTCGGATGGTACTATGGAAGCTCGAACGGCAGGGGGAGTTCAAAAAGATGCCGCACAAAGTCAGAAGCCGGAAGAGTCCTGGGAGGGTTGGCCTCTTACGAACTTCAGCTGGGGTTATTTTATACCCAACACTAGCCCCCCTACTTTCGAGTTTGGATTTTGAATGAAGAAAGTACAGAGAAATTTTCACAGCCGAAGTTGCCTCCCTTGATTTTCGTACTCGATTGTTTCCAGATATCTTGGCATTTGGCGTGCCGGTGCTGGAGTCTTTTCAAATCGAGGCGATCCGAAAAGATTTTTTCAGAATTTTTGCTGGAGCGTCGCCTCAGGTACGGTGCAATAATGATTCTGTCAGTTGTCAGTCGTCTGCCACGATGAGTGGGACACGCGACGGTTGTAGGTCAGCCAAAGGAGATCTGCAATCATTATTGCGTCGGACTCTGAGGTGTATTTAAACCGGTCCCCCTCCTTCAAGGGTTTTACCTTGCCTGAGATTTTTCTTCGGTCCCCTCTTCTTCCCCGAGAGCTTTGTCCTCTTCCAGCATCCCTCGTGGTCTTAGGCGCCCTTCAGGTCGACCTCCATCGCCTTCACTGCCCTCCTGTACCTCTCGGACCAGCCTAGGTTAGTTCTGGAACTCTTTTTTTTCTCGCTGTTCTTCCATTTTTCTTCCTCCGCATTTCGTCCATTCAGTTTCTTCGCGAGCACCTTGTTTCCTATTTTTTTTAATTTTTCTGAGATTTTCATTTGATTCAAAATATCCTCCAACACTTCCTCCTCTAGCAGTTCTAGAAGTTCGTTAGCTCCAGCCCCCCAAAATCTTGGTACTGTAGATGAATCCGCACTTAGGATCGAACCTCGTCCAATCTTTGCACTAGACACCATTCCCAGCTCTTTGACCTCGGACAAATTCTCATAGATTAGGATTTAGTACGGGGTTCCTCCGGAGTATGAGCTTGAGCTTCCCGGGCCAACTGACCGGGCTAGCGCCCCTCCCCCTGGCCACTTTTGCTTATACTAGGAAGCCTTCCGCGTTGGGCTTCGACTTCCACTTCCACCTTTTGTTATTGCCCTTTTCACTTTTTGAATATTTTTCTAGTTTCTGTAGCGCCAAACTCCTTTAGGTTTCTGATAGGATTTTTTTCCCTTTGTCACTTAGCTGAAGTCCGACCAACTCTTTCCTTGTTTAGAAACTTTTATACCTTTAAGCGTCACCCCTCAGCAAAGGACTGGTGGTACTTCTCCCCCCAGTTCGGTAGAAATGAGTTGCTGAAAGGTACCCCATCTTCTATCCACAACTGAAAGGAGACGTACTTCTACGTCCGATGCTCAATCCTGATGCTGGGGTTGCCCCCTGGGGCTCCCTGAGGGACTCCATCCACCAGGCTTCTAGCCTGGGAAAGGATGATCTTGAAGCCTCCAATAAACTTAAGACTTATCCAGTTTCTCTCCTCTCCGACCTTCTGAAGGAGCAACTTTTATTCAATGTTGGCCTGAGTCCTCTCAACCCTGTCGGTATTTTTTCTTTCTCAAGTCATTCGCTGCTTCCTCTTTCTCTTATTCTGTTTCTAAGCTGTGTCGATCTTTTTTCATTGCAGATATGGACGCAGACGCAGCTTGGATACTAGCCAAGGATCTCAAGGCCCACAAGAGGAAAGGCGCCACCACTTCTGGGTCGGCGAAGAAGGCAAGGATAGAGGAGACAAGCTCGACCGTGCTTGTCCAGGCGGCCAATATCGTTGATGCCCCCTCTGATGTCGAGCCCGCAGTCCCCCGAGCTTCTTCAAGAAGCCCTCCGACCGAGGTTCCCACTCTAGAGTCTCATCCCGAGGAGGCACCGGGGGCCGACAGGAAGAGAAGGAAGAAGACGGTAGTCCACAAGATCAGCAGCAGCAGGGCTGCCATCTAGATGTCCAATGGCTCCGAAGAGGATCCGAGGGAGAATCCCTTCAACAATAGGAATTTAATAAAAAGGTTGGTTGACGGGTGCATTTTGCTCGAAGTCGTCCACAGGATTGTCCATGTCGATCCTGAACAGCAGGTTTGGGACTCTCTGGGGTCCTTTCTTGAGGTAGGCCGATTTATTTTTTTTTTTTTCTTTTTGCTTCTTCACTTAGTGCATTCCTTAGCTTTTATATTGACTTCCTGGCTGCTCTTGTAGATTGGACACCAGCTCATCGCCAACATCGAGGCGATGAACAATGCCAAGAAGGAAGCAGCCCAGGCGGAGGAAGGTCGCCAGGCAGAGGCTGCCCGTCTTAAGGAGAAGGTCGCCGAAGTCGCAAGTCTCCAAGAGGCGCTCCTGAAGGAGGAACAAACTTCGATGGAACTGAAGGCTTTCTTGGAGGAGGAAAGAAGGAAGGCAGAGGCCGAGGTCTCCAAGCTGAAGAAGCAGATCTCGACCCTAGTCTCGGAGGCAAGGGCCCAAGCAATGAAGGAGTTCAAGACCTCCTCCAAGATGAGGGATCTGAATATCATGTTCGGCCAGGCCACCTTTATCAAAGGCTTTGAGCTTTGCCAGGAGAAGGTGGTCGGAAAGTTTCCCGAACTCCACCTCAGCTTCCTAGATGAAGCATCCGATGATGAAGCCGGACCTTCCGAAGCTGCTGCCGATCTCCCTCCAGCCGGGACCTCTTCAACTGCCGCAGCCACTGTGACCGACCTTCCGAGGGTGTCGAGCTCCTCCACTTCTGCTCCAAAGGTCCGAGACCTCTAACTTTGTACTTTTCCTTTATTATAATTTTTTTTTTCTTATACTTAAGAATTATTCAATCAATGAAAACTGGATTCCTCTTTACAGAGAGCTCCTTTTTCTTCTTCTACTTCCTTTTTCTCTTTTTTTTTTCTTGCAATGATTTGTGTTGTGATGCTCTTGTTTCCGACAACAGCGCCCTGCCGAAGCTCTTCCCCTACCATAGGGGATTCCTTTGATGTCCATGATCCAGGATCTGAGAAGGAAAGTTCGTCACCTGACGAAGAAATCAAAGAAGATGGACAACGAACTTCACAAGCTGAAAAAGAGTCATTCGGAAGCCACCATGGAGGTGCTCGCCTTCGGAACCTCCACAAAAAGGACTTCATGGACTACAACCAGAAGAAGGCCAACTTCGTGAAGGAGCTTGAGGAACTCCAAAAATACGTCAGCGATCGATCTTGGACTCAGGCCTCCAAGATCAGCTCCCTCGAGGTCGAGTTGGCGACTGCATGGGAGAAGATCAGCCAATTGAAAGGGAGCTCATCCTGGCTTACAACTCAGACCGACCATGGCTGGGACTAGTCGAAAAAATTCTCTGACCTTCAGAAGTAGCTATAGGACACCGAGACAAATTACAACACTCACCGAGTCGGCTGATACGGGCAAATAGACAACTACAGAAGGAGGCTCAAGACGGTGACTGACGAGGTTGCTCGCCTTCAGAAGCAATTGTTTGAAAGAGCCCAAGCTGTTTCGATTCAAGGCTCCGACGAGCTCCGATCCTTGAGGGGAGCTATAGAAGAGCTGTTCGTAGCCCTTGGGAAGGAGAAGGCCAAACGCAATGGCTGAAAATTCAGTTGACCTATGAGCAGCAGGCGGTCAAGGATGTAGAAGTGGAGTCCGAAGTTCTGAGGAAGAGGCTTCGAAAATCGGAGGGCGAAAGCCGGCAGTTTCACCAAATATATCGGAAGATGTTGTTAAGAAAGAAAGAACTAGAAGAGGAAGTTGAGAGCTTAAAGCAATCCCTGATAATGGCAGGAACCAAGAGTAAGTCAGAAGAAGCCGAGCTTCCTTAGAGCTTCTTTTACCTTTTATTTCCATGTATTCTTTTCTTTTCTTGTTAATTTTTTTTGAACTTCAAAGGCTTTTGTAATGCTCTCTTTACTAATGAAATGAAAAGAAATTTTCTCATTACTTTGTCTATTCTTGCTCTGAGTTATCGTTTACTGAGCTTCTCTTGTCTTTTGTCTTATTCAATGTCGATGTTGTTTGAAGGTTCCTGATCATCGCCGCGTTGATTCGCCCTTTTTGTTCATGACCGAAGGTCTTTTCGAGGCCATTCGAATTTGATGCTTTCTTCTGATGTTCGAGCTTGGGGCTCGAACTTCTTGTTACTTTGAGAAAGTCTATTTTCTCCTACTAGTGTTGGGTTCTCCCTTAGAGACTGAAGATTTTTGACAAGGGTTTTCCTCATCGTTGAGACGAGGTCCCTTGTATTTTAGATGTAATTCATTTTTTCCTTATCTTTGGCGTAGCTCGTCGCTTTTTTTTTTCTTTTTTTTTTTTTTTAATATTTGGATGAGGGTTTTTCCTCTGCTCCTAATGGGATTGTAGGGTTGCAGAGGAGCCGTTGAGGAGGCTTTTACTCTCATTCGGTCTTAAATGACCAGGTCTTCGTTTGTGTCAGGATGAGGTTCTCCTCTTATTTCCGACACAGTCAATTTCAGCTCATGTTAGGATGAAGTTTTCCTCCTGTTTCTAACAAGACTGTGGGGGCACATAAGGGCCATTGCGTGGGCCTCTCCCTCCATCCGGTCTCTTAATAATCAGGTCTTTGACTTTGCTCATGTTAGGACGAGATTCTCCTCTTGTTCTTAACATGACTGTGGGGGCGCATAAGGGCCATTGCGAGGGCCTCTCTCTCCATCTGATCTCTTAATAATCAGATCTTCGATCTTGCTCATGTTAGGATGAGGTTCTCCTCCTGTTCCTAACATGGCTGTGGGGGCGCATAAGGGCCGTTGTGAGGGCCTCTCCTCCTATCCAGTCTCTTAATAATTGGATCTTCGACTTTGCTCATGTTAGGATGAGGTTCTCCTCCTGTTCCTAACACGCTTAGTTTTGATTGTCTGAAGGAGCTATTCCCTATCGTTATAAGCTCATGCCAAAAGAAAAGATATGCGAATTTGAAACTTTTATTTAAGACAAAGTTATCGGTAATACATTCGTAAATTTTTTGAATTCCATGGTCGCGGAAGCTCTGCTCCTTCGAGCTCTTTTAGATAGTATGTTTCGAGCCAGACTACCTCTCTGACTTCATACGGGCCTTTCCAGTTTGGGGCAAGTTTTCCTTGGTTCTGAGGTTGTGAAACAGCGGCTCGTCGAAGTACTAAATCCCTCACTCTGAAGGCTTTGCTCTTGACCCGGGAATTGTAGTAGCGAGCTACTTTCTGCTTGTAGGCTACCATCCAAACTTGAGCTGCCTCCCACTTTTCTTCTAACAAGTCGAGGTTAGCCTTGAGATCCAGTGAGTTACACTGCTCGTCGAATGCCACGACTCGCACCGATGGAAGCTTGAGTTCAATCGGGATAACGGCTTCTGTTTCGAAGGCTAAGACAAAGGGGGTCTCCCCCGTAGGCAATTTTTGAGTAGTTCGGTATGCCCATAACACATGATAAAGCTCGTCTGTCCAAGTTCCCTTTGCTTTTTCAAGTCTCGCCTTGATTCCTTGCAACAAAGTCCTGTTGGTCACCTTGGCTGCGTCGTTTGCCTGTGGATGGGCTACTGATGTGAAGTTATGGGAGATGTTTAAGTCCTCACAAAATTCAGCAAATCTTGCTCCAGCAAATTATCGCTCATTATCAGTAATGAGAGTTCTGGATAAGCCAAACCTACAAACGATTGACTTTAAGATGAAGTCCTGTACTTTAGCTTCTGTGATTTTCGTCAAAGGTTCGGCTTCGACCCACTTGGTGAAGTAGTCAATTGCCACCAGGAGGAACTTTCACTGCCCGAGCGCCTGAAAAAAGGTCCAAGGATATCCATCTCCCATTGTGCAAACGGCCATGGGGCACTCAAGGGTGTAAGTTCGGAGGTAGACTGTCTTTGGATATTTGTATATCTCTGACACCGATCACACTTTCTGACATAATCAATGGAGTCGTGGTCATTGTAGGCCAGTAATAACCTTGTCGGAGTAGTTTATGGGATAAAGATCTAACCCCCAGGTGACTTCCGTAGACTCCTTCATGTACCTCCCACAAGGCAAAGTCGGCTTCAGAAGGCCGGAGACATTTCAGGAGAGGCAAAGAGTACGACCTCTTGTACAACTTGCCCTCATAAAGGATATATCGGGAGGCCTGGTTTCTAAGCTTCTGAGCTTCTTTTGCATTATGAGGAAGAACCCCATCTTTGAGGTATGCAACCAGTGGGTCAATCCAGCTGGGTTCATGGCTGATATCCATTACAAGCTGCGGTTCTTTCATACTTGGACATTTCATAACTTCGAAGAGTACTTCCTTGGGTAGTTCAGTCGGAGCCAGTGTAGCCAACTTGGAAAGAAGATCGGCCCTAGTATTTTTTGCCCTTGGAATCTGCTTGATGTCAAAGCTACCAAAGACAGGGATAATCTCTTTTACCTTTTCGAGATACTTGGCCATACTGTCCTCTTGAGCTTCATAATTTCTACTGACTTGTCCCACCACCAATTGGGAGTCACTGTAGACTTGGAGCCGATCTACTTCTAATTCTTTGACGATCTTCAGTCATGCAATCAGAGCTTCATATTCTACTCCGTTATTTGTCGTAGAAAATTCGAAGTACAGTGCGTACTCCACGATAATTCCTTCCGAATTGACCAAGATCAGGCCCGCACCCGCACCTGATATGTTGGAGGAATCATCCACGTAGAGGTCCCAAAAACTATCAGGGAGATCTGTTCTTTCCTCAGGGGAGTTCAGCTGGAGCCTTGGGTTGTCAGCTTCACCTCGTTCAAGTTCGGCTTCTTCCGGGATAGTGCATTCCACTATGAAGTTTGCTAATATCTGAGCTTTTATCGTCGGTCGAGGTCGATAGTTGATGTTGAATTCTGTGAGCTCGACCGTCCATTTCGCTATCCTTCCGGAAGCATCCGCTTGATGCAGAACTGCTTTGATCGGCTGGTCGGTGAGCAGTGTTATGGTGTGTCCTTAAAAGTAAGGTCGGAGCCTTCAGACTGCAATCAACAGGGCATAAATTAGTTTTTCTAACTTAGTGTATCTAGTTTCGACGTTTCTCAGTACTCGACTTATGTAGTAGATCGACCGTCGAATTTTTACTTCTTTCTTAACCAGAATTGCTGCGAGAGCCACAGGGGAGACCGTTAGGTATAGGAACAACTCCTTTCCAGATTCGGGCTTTGCCAATAGCGGAGGTGAGTCGAAATAGTTCTTCAATTCTTCGAATGCTTGCTGACATTCAGTGGTCCAACATAAGTTCTTCGACTGCTTGAGAGTCTGAAAGAAAGGTAGACACCGTTCGGTCGACCTTGAGACGAAGTGATTCAGAGCTGCTACTCTCCTAGTAAGGCATCGAACTTCCTTTATTGACTTCAGGGCGGTCATTTTCTGGATGGCATGAATCTTTTTCAGATTTACTTCGATCCCATACCTCGATACCATAAAGCCCAAGAATTTCTCTGAGATTACTCCAAAAGCGTACTTGGTTGGGTTCAGTTTCATCTTATAGTTTCAGAGGGCACTGAAGGTCTCCTCAAGATCGACGACGTGGTCCATTGAGGATTCACTTTTTACAAGCATGTCGTCCACATAGACCTCCATGTTGCTGTCGATCTGCTCTTTGAAGATCTTATTCACCAGCTGTTGATAGGTCGCCCCTGCATTTTTGAGGCCAAAAGGCATGACCCTGTAACAGTAAAGACCACGGTCAGTGATAAAAGCAGTCTTTTCTTCGTCCTCTGGTGCCATCCTGATTTGATTGTAGTCGAAGAATGCATTCATGAAAGTGAGAAGCTCATGGCCTGAGGTTGCATCCACTAATTTGTCAATTCTGGACAGAGGGTAACTGTCCTTCGGGCAGGCTTTGTTCAGCATTTTGAAGTCTATACACATCCTCCACTTGCCGTTCGTCTTCTTGACGAGAACCACATTAGAGATCCAGTTCGGATAGTTGACTTCTCTGATGAATCCGGCTTTCAAGAGTTTATCAACTTCCTCAGCTATTGCCTTCTGCCTTTCCGATGCATGACCTCAGATTTTTTTCTTCATCGATCGATGTTTGGGATCAACAGCTAGACGGTGTTCCATGACTTCTGCATCAATCTCTGACATGTCCGTCGGAACCCAAGCGAAAACATCTGTATTCTTTTGTAGAAAATTGATGAGCTATGTCTGTACCTCTTCTCCCAGATTGGAGCCGATCTTCACCACGTGCTCTTCATTCCCATCGTTCAAAGGAATTGAGACAAGATCTTCAATTGGCTCACCCCGTTCTTCAGCAAGGTCGTCGCGGGTGTCTAATCCATCAACCGGACAGGGGTCAGACTGACCATTTCTTTGTAAAGCTATGTTATAGCAGTGTCTTGCCAGGATTTGATCTCCTCTGACCTCTCCGACCCCTTGGCTTGTAAGAAATTTTAATTTTAAATGGTAGGTCGGTACCACAGCTTGGAGGGCGTTAAGGCCAGGTCGGTCAAGTATTGCATTGTAGGCAGACGGTGCCCTTACTACCAGAAAATCCACTTGTGCTCTAGATTGTTTCGGGCACCGACCTGCAGCAACTATGGTCAAAGTTATTACTCCTTCCACTGGCACAGCATCGCCAATGAACCCTACCAATGGGGAGCTTATCGGCCCTAATCGATCATCTGGAATGGATATTTTTGAGAAGCATCGTAAAATAAAATATCGACCAAGCTTCCATTATCAACAAGAATGTGGCGTACATCATAGTCAGCAATATTTAAAGAAACTATGACTGCATCATTATGAGAGAATTGAATCCCTTGGGCATCTTCTTCAATAAAGGTTATATATTCCTCAGTCCTCTGCCACTTGGGCGGTCCGGCCGATTCATTGGCTGCTCCCTATTGGGGTCCTCCAGAGATGGTGTTGATGATTCCGATTAGAGGTCGATCTTCAGACTATTCTTCCCTTCTTGGTGGCTCTGGTTGTGGTAGAGCCCTCGGTCGATCTTCCCTACCTTCAAGCTGACGTCAGATGAATCTATTGAGCTGACCTCATCTGATGAGCTCCTCGATCTCATCTCGGAGCTGAATACACTCCTCTGTGTCGTGGTCGTGGTCACGATGATAGAGGCAGAACTTGTTAGGATTGCACTTTTCGAGATGCGTGTGCATCCTTTCTGGATTTGGCAGCTGCTCCCTGATCTCCATCAGTACTTGAGTTTTTGGAGCATTGAGAGGGGCGTAGCTGTGGAATCTTCTTGAGGGAAAGCTCCACCGAACTCTGCGGTCTGAGCTTCTCTACCTACAAGCTCGGGAGGGAGTTTGGACACACTTGTATCCGGAGGGAGTTCGAGAACGTGGCCGAGCTTCACTCGACCCTTTTTCAGCTGCAGGCTTGCTGGAGTCACCCGCCTATCGCTCCTTCACGGCCTCCGCATCCTTCAGCTTGAAGGCTTTCTCTGCTCGGGCATATCCTTTGGCTTGAGCCAGCAAATCAGCGAAGTCCCTGGGATACTTCTTTTTCAGAGAAAATAGA
This sequence comes from Elaeis guineensis, assembly GCF_000442705.2. Taxonomy (NCBI): domain Eukaryota; kingdom Viridiplantae; phylum Streptophyta; class Magnoliopsida; order Arecales; family Arecaceae; genus Elaeis; species Elaeis guineensis. The sequence goes on from NC_025994.2 coordinate 48,516,313, forward strand.
AGGTCATTCTTTTGAAGACCGCTCTTCAGGGCGGCCATTGTAACTGATTGGTTCAAGTTCTGGACCTCCAATGCAGTGGCGTTAAAATGGTTGACATAAGTTTGGATGGATTCTCCCTTCTTTTGCTTGATGTTGATGAGGGACTCCGAACCTCTTCGAGGACGTCGGCTGTTGACGAAATGAGCCACAAACTGATGGCTCATTTGATCAAAGGAGAAGATAGTACCCAACTTCAGTGCCGAGTACCAATTTCTTGCTGCTCCCTTCAAGATAGATAGGAAAGCTCAGCACAGAATGGTGTCTGGCGTGCCATGGAGCAGCATCATTGTCTGGAAGGCCTCCAGGTGGTCAACCAGATTCGAGGTCCCATCGTAGCTCTCAAATTGGGGGAGCTTGAAGTTCGACGGGATCGGTTCCTGCATAATCTTTTGAGAAAAAGGAGGGTCAGTACAGATATCCTCACCGTAAGTAGGGGGAGCATGGCGGAGCTCTTTGATCCATCGGTTCATCTCTTGGAACCTTTGATCCAGGAGATCCTCTCGATCACGAATCTCGTGGGTCTTCTGACAGAATGGAGGTAGGGACCCTCCGAGGGTAGAATCATGATCAGATAGAGGGCTCTCCACCTTCTGCTTTCCCTTTCTAGTGGATACAGGGTGATTGGCCCAAGTGGGCCGCCCGATCATCGAATTCTGAAACTCTAATGATGCTCTCTCCAGCCGCACAGATGCCTACGGCTGCTGCTGCTGCTGCAAGACCTGCACCGCTTCGGTGAGGCCCCTGACCTGCTGAACCAACAAGTCGAACTACTCCATGCCGACTGTCATTGTCGGAGGAGGAGGAACCTGAAAAACTAGAGACGAGGTCAGAGCTGGCGGATCTTGTTGAGATCTGGCCATGGAGGCCGTAGATCGCCTGGTGGATGCCTTTCGGGGAGGCATCAGGTTGGGATCTGGCCGGAGAAGAAGAAGCAGATGTCAAAGAAGTGACCAGAGATAGTCCAGTTGAGTACTCCTTTGAGAACAAGGGTCCTGCAAAGACACAGACCCTTCCTTTAGTGCCAATTCTGTTGGTGCAGAATTCCATCGATGCCGGAGAAGTTGGAGACGAGGGGATCACGGCCGCTGTCGGGACTTGTAAGGAAAGTCTAAACCAGAGTTGGGGGTGCTCTGACAAGACCCTCCGATGCTCAAGTCAGTACTCTGCTTCAACAGAAATGGAGCACTCAATTAGAATTTTTAGCAGAGTTTAGAGATAGTACTCAGAGCTTCTCAGAGAACGTATCTGGGGGGTCTCTTTTATAGACAGGAGAGCGTAACCAATTGACAGTGACGTCCATAACTACCTGGTAGTGGACCATTCGGGGCCACATGGAGTTTATTACAGAGAGTGGAGTCATGTCCGTTGTCGCGACTTATCGAAGAGTTCAGGTCGGATGGCTGAAGCTCGGTTGGGACGTCTGGTGGAGCAAAATAGCTCTTTATCTCACCAATCTAAGAGAAGCTCAGATGTTTTCGAGGTTGCTGATGGGTTAACTATTGTCGGGTGCCTTAGGCCTTGATGCTGCAGACAGGAGTTATCTACTGTAGAAGTCCGGATGGAAACTTTCTATTGGAGAAATCTGGCTGGAGTCTGATTGCTAGAGAAGTCCGTCTGGAATTTGTCTAATCTAGAAGCTTGTCAAAAGACTGTCCACTGGAGAGGTCCGGAGGTTGCTGTGGAAGGTCGACCGTTGGAGGGGTCCGGAGGGAGTTTGTCTATTGGAGGGGTCTGGTTGGCACTGTTGAAGTCTGGTTGGCGTTGTTGAAGGTTAATGGCTGGAGAGGTACGGAAGACATTGGAGACAGTTGGTCACTGTAGAAATTCGGCTGCTGGAGCCCATCCGTTGTAGAAGTTCGTCTGGAATCCATCCGCTGTAGAAGTTCAGATGGAGTCCGATTCTTGTAGAAGTCTAGAAGGAGGCTGCTTATTGTAGAGGCTCAGATGGAGACTGGTTGCCTTGGAAGCCCGGATGAAGTCCGCTTGCAATAGAAGTTCGGACGAAATTCGCTTACTGTAGAAGTTCGAATGAAATTCGAAAGGCGGTTGATCATTGTAGAAACTTGGATGGAGTCTGGTTACTGTAGAAGTCCTACTGTTGGAGAAGCCCGGACATTGATGAAGTCCGAAAGAAGCTCGGAGTAAAGTCGATCATGACAGGAGGAAGTCTGGAAGAGATTCGGAGAGTAGTCGATCACTATAGAAAATCGACTGATAGTGAAGCCCAGAGAGCATTTGGAGCAGTCCGATAGACGACTGAAGGAGCTCATTATCAGAGAAGTCCGGAGGGTACGATAGGAGTTCGTCTGTTGGAGGAATCTGGAGGACACTGTGAAAGCTCGACTACTTGAGGAGTCCGGACAGTACTGTGGAAGCTCGGATGGTAGGGGGAGTTCAGAAAGACGCCGCACAAAGTCGAAAGCCGGAAGAGTCCTGGGAGGGTTAGCCTCTTACGAACTTCGGCTGGGGTTATTTTATACCCAACAAATAGAAAGAGTACTAGTAGAACTTGCTAATTTTTAAGAGTGAACTTAATCTTTTGGTTTAGCAAGAAGCAAAATTTGGTAGCATTATCTACGACCGAGGTTGAGTACATTATAGTCGGAAGTTGCTGTGCTCAAATCCTGTGGATTAAGCAACAGCTCATAGATTTTAATATTGAACTTAAAAATATTCTCATAAGATGTGATAACACTAGTGCCATTATTTGACCAAAAATCCAATTCAATACTCTAGGTCAAAATACATTGAAATTAGATATTATTTTATAAGAGAACATATTTAAAATAATGATGTAGTACTTGAATATATAAATATTAAAAAGTAATTAACTGATATTTTTATCAAAGTACTAAATGAAAATAAATTTTGTAAAATTAGAAAGAAATTGGACATCTTAGATCCTTCTATTTTTCTCTTTTTTAAATTATTTTCACATCGCCTGATGTTTCTCTGGATGGGGCATCCTAATTAATCAGGCAAATAGATTTTATGTGAGCTGACCCATTTAATCCCTCTCTTAAAACCTAAGTGGGGCAACTCAATCACTATGCTTCTTCCTCTTCTTCTCGTCCCAAATCAAAAATACTTCTTCTAGCTCTCCATCGGCCATTAATTCATCCACAAATCTTGGATTTCTACCTTAAATTTTAGGGCAAACACATTTTCTCGGCATATTCTTGATCAAAATCGTCTCCCTCTTGCTCTCCATCAAAATCTCAAGCCCTAATCTCCAAAATCTGAGACAATTATCCCAAAATCCTTTTCTTCTCCTCATTTCCATCCATCCTTCACCCTTCTCCATTCTCTTGACCGATTCTCCTACTTTCTTTAGGACAATGGCCCCCAAAATGAGGTTGCCACAGAAAAGGAAGTCAGTGAGGTCCTTGGAGGTTGAGGAATGAAGGAAGAAGACTACTCAAGCACCAGTTCAAGCCTCTACTCAGATCACCCAAAGTAAGATCTCTTTGTCTGCAAGGAAGGTAGCCCTGGGAAGGAATGTTGATTTTTATTTCTTGAAAAGTGATGGATTTTCTATTGATAAAAAATTGATTAAATAAGGATGGAGATTTTTCTATAATTTGTCCGAGCCCTTATACATTGATCTTGTCAAAGAGTTTTATTCTAATCTAGTTTTCACTGATGGAGTTCTGAGGTCAATTATCAAGGATGTCTAAATTATACTTAATGCTCCTAGACTAGGTAGACTCCTTCAGATGCCCTGTGAAGGTAGCTGCCTAGATGAGCTTCCAAAAAAAAAATCGAGCTTGGGACCATCTTAGGAAGAGGATGTGGAGGGGTTTATGAAAATTGAGGCCAAGGATTTGAGTATGGAGATGAGATGGTCGAGATATCTGCTTGATGCACCATATAGTCTTCAAGTCTCCCCTAAATTTGCCATTTTTGATGATTGATGCCATAAGAAAGGCCTTGAACAGATCGAAGGCTCCCTTGTCCTATAGTATGGCTATTACTATGATATTTAGGAAGTTTGGAGTGAGCTTTGTTGGAGAGGTTATCTACAGATTATCGAACACTGATACCTACAACGACCACTCCCTTCGATGCATGGGTTTTGTCAGAATGGATGGTCGTTGGACCAAGGGCTGAGGAGCTACAGTCAAGGAGGTGGAGGAGCGTGCTAAGCGGGAGGGTCCCTCATCACCACCTGTGCCTAGGCAGAGCCCTGATGATCATTTTGTATCAGAGCCTGAGGCAGGACTCTCAGTTAGTGCAGCCCCATCTTCGAGCCGTACCATGCCATCTTTTAGTTTGGGGGAGGATGAGATGGGACTGTTGGTTGAGAGAGTTGCAGGCATTCTATTTGTTCAGCAGTAATAGTTTCAGGAGCAGGTTCTTCAGTAGCTCCACTAGTTTCAGTAGTACCAGCAGCAGATCCTCCAGCAGGTGCAGCAATAGCAGCAGCAGTATCATCAGTCTCAGTCGAGTTCTTTTTCTATCTCTTCCTCAGATCTTTCAATCGTGCCCCATATTTCTTCATTGGTATAGCTTTTGTCTGACCTAAGTGCTAGATTGGAGAGTATAGAGAGTTTTCTACTCAGGTTCAGTGACAGAATCTTTGACATTGAGAGGGAGATCAGACTAATACTAGATTCACTATTAGTAGGAGCGAGTACTTCGAGTACCTCTTCGTTTCAGTTGGTTGATTTGGCTAGAGAGATAGAGAGACTTCACAGCCTACTTCATTCCACACTTGAGCTAATCCGAGTAGATATCAGAGACTCGACGGACTTCGTCTCTTCTGATCTTGATGGGCTCTGAGTTTCAGTGAGGAGGGTCTTATCCCAGCTAGATGCCATTATGACTCAGCTCCAGTCTAGGCCCTCCGCATCCAGTGAGCCTGCTTTTGTCTAGCCTATTGCATTTCATCCTCCGATATCTTCCACTCGAACCAGACCTTTCAGTCAAGCCCGAGACTGATTTTGTTTCAGTTGTCTTGATCTTGAGCTCCATGCTTATTCTCACTGAATTGATCATTTGTACTAGTCCTTTTAGGTCTTGTACTAGTTAGTTGTCATATTTTGTTGTTTTGTTAAATGTATGAGAATACTATGTTGGTATCATAGATAGTACTATGAATGAATGTACTTGACTCTTGTAACCTCTCTTTTTATTGTAATTAATGTATGAGGTTATCCATTATCATCACTTTGTATGATCGATTTCTGTTTATACGTGAATGAATAATAACTATTATATTTGAATGAATGTACTATTACTCTGATATCTGATTTACCACCATAATTCATTAAAAATTTTACTCTCTCTAGTCCATTTTGATGATGTCAAAAAGATAGAGAAGGTAGTCTATCTTGAATTTTTTTGTGAATTTTTTTAAATTTTGTTTTGATACAGAATTTTGCTCTGATATGTTCATTTTTTTGCTCTGATACATCTATCTTTACTTTCATTTTGATATTTTTTGAAAAATACTCTGATACATCTATTTTTTTTATGCTCTGATACTTTCATTTTTATCTTGATACCAAAATAATCTGATACATCTATTTTTGATTTTGTAAAATACTCTAATACATCCTTTTTTGATTCTTGCTATGATGTTTTCATCCTTGCCTTGATACCAAAATAAGAAAAAGAGAATAAAAGATTTTTTTTATGCACATATTATTCTGATACTAAAAACAAAAAAGAGAAAAAATATTTTTTTGATGAACCATTTTTGCTTTGATAACAAATATAAGAAAAATTTTACAACTTGACCACTTTTTATATAAGAAAGGGAGAGAATTTTTTCAAAATGGTTAAAATGATTACTTTCACCTTTTTCATATAAGAATGGAGTGAATTTTGCTGATTAGAAATAATTTCTGAAAAATCCTGATACCTTTACAAATAATTTTTAGCAAAATGATTTAAAACATTACAACTTGCTGAAAATATGTATCTCATGATATTCTATGCTTATTCTTTGGCATGTTTCTATAAGTTCTTCGCAAACTCAATCTCTTAAGCTTTTTGGATCTTTTTTATGAACACTCAAATATTTTGTATCATCAAAAAGAGAGAGATTGTTGCTTCAAAAATTAATTTTGATGATCACAAACTATTTGAGGAGACTACTAATGAGCTTCTTGTTTTTGAAGAATATTTTAGTGATGTTTCAGGTAGTCCAAAATATTGAGTTTGAAAAGCTCCATCAAATATGTCAAAGTTGAAGTTTCTACAAATTGGAGAAGTTTTTGAAGCCTTTTGAAAGTGTCAAATTGATTTAAATTCATTTAAGAGCATTTGGTAGTGTTCTGATAAGTTTTAAATCTTAAATGTATGAAAAATTAGATTGAAACAAAATGGGACGATCCAACTGGATCATCTCCTTCCATTGGATAGCCAGCACGCTCTGTTTTTGGCTTATTGCACGCAGTGGGATGACCCATGGAATGACCCTTGAGACCCTGAGACCAAAATAGAGAGTCTGTTTTTCAGACTGACCAAATGAGGTGACCCATGAGACTTCTCAGTCACAGTGGGACTGAAAGAAGAGTGCCCCATAAGACAATCGCAAGTGTGTTGCGATGGGATTTTTTTTATAATTTTTTAACTCATGTAATGACATTTAATATTTGAGGTATTGATTCATTATGTTAGCTGTATCTTATTATGTCTAAGATTATGATGAACCCTAAAGATTAGAGTAATAGTTTTAGGAGACATGAATGGGTCATGCTAGTGAGATCTAAAACTTTAAATCCCTAACCTTAAGCATTCCTGATCGTAGGAGCATTGAGTCAGAGATCAATATTTTGGATAGATTGGCACATCCTTTGTATGCTCAATGGAGAGGGTGGCAGATCTCACTAGCCACTTGTGTGGGATACTAATACAAGGATGTGAGTGCTCATTTAGAAAATGAGTTCACTGAATTGACTCGATGAAAGAGAACATCTTATGGAAGCCTTACTTACATGTCAAAGATGATTCTCTAAGTGAAAGTTGTGCAAGTGATCCTTAGACCTGAGACCACCATAGAATCTTATACACATGAACTCATATTTTGGTTCATACCCAAGCATGGCATTAAGACATGTATGGGGTATTCTGGATATGGTGGAGTGTATATGGAGGTTGTGAATAGGTCAACATGGAATCAATCACTCCTAGTAAGAGGAGATCGCATCTTGTGTATTCTCAATCCTAGATAACTTGAAAAAAAATTTTTGGTCAAAAGTAGAAAGGAGATTAAAAATAATTTCTAATATTTTTTCACTGGAGTCATCATTAGTTAATTAAGAATCAATATAAATATGTGTTTGAGTTTGACATGATTCTATACTCATGAACGTATTCAGGGTGCAGAGATGATCGAAGGATTGAATTGTATGGTAATGTACCACTGAAGAGTATATTTGATATTTTTATCAAAATTTTATATCTTCTGAATAGTCATAATATATTGCTAGACGTCAATCTTGACTTATAAATTTTTGATCGAATTAAAGAGTTTAATTCGATCGCCAATTAGAAAGGATTCTAATTGTTGAACTCGGATTAGCTCGATTGGACCTAAATTGATTAGATTGAAATCTAATTAAATTTAGTCAATATGCACCCAGACCTACTGTCAGCTAGATGTGGAATCCAATGGGTCATACACATATAGAAATTGGCTAAGGATCCTTTTGAAAAAGGTTGATTGGAATTTTGGATTCAATCAGGGCTCCAGTAAGCATGCTAGCACGTGTGGAACCCTTGCTCCTTTGGAGGTCAATTTGGTCTCATCCCTTACTAATTAGCCAGCTCAATTTAGTGAATATTTGGGTTAGATTGTGCCACCTAGAAACAATCCAAATTGAGGCACCACATCCTATTTTAATGCCAATTATGAAGAGTCCAAGTTGTGAAGGACTCTTGGCGTAAAACAGGTTCTGTGTATAAGTATTGGTGTGGGCAAAAGAAAAGAGTCCTTTTGGTATGGGAATAAGATATGTGTGATAGCCCATATCACCCTCCATCCTCTGGTGCATATCTCAAAGCATGAGATGTATTTTATTCTAGAATTTTTGGGATGAAAAAAAAATGGAAAAAGAAAGTCTCGCACGCACGCGCAGAAGCATCACATCTCTCCATGATTTGGAGAGTCCTTCTCCTTATTAAATGCTTTCAAAATAGAACAAGTTTTATGATAACATTTCACATTTGACAAGTTATTTTTAAAATTTTTTTTAGAATTTTTTTAGACTTATCTAGATGCCAAACAGACACCATAAGTTCCTCCTCATGCCTGTATGTGCAGTGATCAGACTTCATGTGAAAAGATCTGAGAACACATCCATTTATGAGAATTTTTATCTACTCATTATATGTTCTAGAATTATGATTGAATTCTCAATCTACATGGATTTTTGAGAATTTTTTTCATTGAAAAGGGATGCAAAAATATCCCTTCTCTGGTCGCACACGCAGAGCAAGGTGCTGATCGACGTATCATTGATAAGAGTCCTTCTGTTTGAAGGAACTCTTATCTCTGATAATCAGATTAGATAGACCTCTTGGATGAGGTGCATCCCTCTCTTTTGGCATCCCTCTAGTGGCTATAAATTGGTTGGGGCACTGGGTGTCTGATGCATTCAGAAAGAGTTTTCAATTTTGTCTCCGTTGCTATCTTTTCTTTCTTACAACCTATCTTAGCTTTAGGACAAGGCTTTGGGATTTAAGACAAAGCCTTATTTCATCCTAACAAGGGTTGTGAGGGTCCTAAAAAAGAAAGATCAGAAGTCCAGAGGTGGTACTGAGATGGTGGAGTCAGTTTCTTGGAGAAGCCTGACCGATATGAGGCTAGTCGAGTTCTAGTGGCTAGAACTCTTGAAGCAAGGTGAAGAAGGAGCGCTGTCCTTGATTCAATTTCTGTGTGGATCACCATTGGAGAGCGGACACTTAGACACCTTATGAAAATTAAGATTAGTACTACAGGTATTTTTTTTATCCTAATTTATATTTATTATACTTTGATTATTATAGTCAAGGATTTCTAGGCATTGGGGTTTTCGGTGCATCGGATGTTTTGAATGAAAATTTTAAATACCTATTGCACCATCGAAACCCAACAGTGGTATCAAAACCTATCTTGATCTATATAATCAAAGGTTAGAATGTTGTCTTGATTGTGATCAAACATGGGTTTTTGGTTTGGTTCAAGTCGGGTCAAAGATTGAACCCGATTGAACATCCAAACCCTCGCATGTCTTAGAGATATATTTTTAAATATAAAATGCATGATGCATGTATAAAATCTTTTTAGTAGCTTAGTACTTTAATTGGGTTCATCACCAGGCCATCCGATCATAAGAGCAAATAGGGTTCAGAAACCCTCTCTTCTTATTCAATAGGGTACTCTTATGGTGCATAGGGGTGCCATTGTGATGTCCTAAGAAGAAGAACTACGAAAAGAATATTTTATATGCATGCATGTTATTAGAACTTCATGCATATGTGATGTGCTTGAGATGCTTAGTTATAATCATATTGAATGATTATGATTTTATATCTTAGAGATATGAATAGATGCCATGATTAGTTGTTATGATTATTAAGATATAACTATAATAGTGCATTATTGTGATTGAATTAGGATGTGCTTGAGACCATTAAAGCTCTTATAAAAATTATATTAAGTTGTAGTGTTATGAATTAGTAGCTAACCTATTTTTTGAATCGATTAATCAATTGGTGTCTAAGGAGTATTTCAAGTGCAGTGGTTATTTAATTGGTTCCGTTGCTGGCCTGGCCAATTTTATTGGTGTCAAAAAAAAGCAATGTGGGGACCCCCACCAATCTTAACACTTTCCTAGCCAATTGGATTAGTTCGAATCTTGAATGAAGGTAGCTCAGTATTTAGAACACTACATATGCCTTCCTTCATACCTAGTCAATATCCTATCAAAAACCATAGTAGGTTTATTGTGATATCTACAAGGCTTGCCATGGGGATTGATGTGAGTTTGTCTTGATGCATATTATATGCTTTACGATATATTTGGATATGTTGCTTTGTTGTGATATCCACAAGGGCAGCATTTTTCAGATATGACTGTATAGAATTGAAGGGTCTGACTTAACTAAACATACTATGATTTAAGGCTATGAATATTTTTAGAGGCAGGTTGTGTTGAGAGTTGCATGAGATGTTATTGGATAGATTTTCTTACCTTTGAACTCATTGAGGTTTGTTGTGATATCCACAAGGCTTCATTGAGGGATTAGGGTCTCAACCCCATTAAGAAACTAAATTAGGGTTTCTCGTTTATCATAGGAGCAGGTTATGATATCCGATAAAATAGTAGGAGACAATTAGTTTAAAAGTCCTCATCTAGTTATGCATATCAAACATAAGTGATCTGCTTATATTATTATTCTTTATTTATATAGATTTAAGTCTATATTATGGCTTCTTTATTTTCACTGCATAACATCATAAATAAAAATATATTGATCGATCCAACTCTGTAGATTGGTTGAGGACTTGCAAATAAGGTTCGTATCGGAGAAGAACTCCGATATTCTGGATATTTCTGACCTTGAAATGATTAGTAATAATGAGAAAGCAATGATATCCATATGGATATTATTCGTGATAAATTTAGACATTGAGAGTATAATTGCAAAAATTATCTTGCAAGTTTGAAGTAAGGTGCAAGTATAACACCAAAAGGTGTATATATGATACCAACATATTTTTTTCATTGAGTGACTCAGACTCTGATACTTGGGTATTAGATACCACCTATGGATCATATTTTTATAATATATTATAGTGACTACAAAATATCAAAGATCTGAAAAGAGGTGACCTTGAGCTCTATGGCACAAGTGGAGAGTCCATTAGCATAGAAACTGTAAAAATCTGTATGCTTGATTTATCTTCGGATAAAATTTTAAAATTAAAAGACTGTTATTTACATGCCAAAAGTTCATAGAAACATTATTTCTACACCTTTGTTATAAAAATAAGGTTATGAAATAAGGCTAATGAAAAATGGATGCTCTATTTTTTTTTCTAATGAATGTTATGGCAGTAGTTATATTGATAACAATCTTTTAATTCATGCACTCAATGAAAATATTTTTCATATTGATAGAAATATGAAAAGAAAGAGAGAAGATGTGAATGTTACATATCTCTGGCATTATCGCCTTGGTCATATTAATGAGTCAAGGATTAACAAGTTATACAAAGAAGAATTCTTTGACACATATGATTCTGAATCATTGGGAACTTATAAATCATAGGTAAGATGACCAAGACTCCACTTTCTAGATATGGAGAGAGGGCGAATGAGTTGTTAGCTCTAGTACATATAGATATATATGGACCAATGACAACTAAAGTCAGAGGAGGATACTCCTATTTTATCATCTTTACGAAAGATTTATCAAGGTTCGGATATGTGTATCTTATGAAACATAAATTCGAAGCCTTTGATAAGTTCAAAGAGTATCAATGTATGATCGAGAAACAAACTGAAAAAGGTATCGAGATTCTTCGATCTGATCGAGGAGGAGAATACTTATCCAGTAAATTTTTTGATCATTTTAAAAGTAAAGATATTCTCTCTGAATGGACCCCTCTTTATACACCCCAATTAAATGGTGTAGCAGAAAGTAGGAATCACACATTGGTGGATATGGTGCAGTCCATAATGTGCTTCACTAATCTTTCAATATCTTTCTAGAGATAATGCCCTAGAGACTGCCATATACATATTAAACAGGGTGCCTTCAAAGTCTGTTGCAAGCACACCATATGAGATATGGAAGGGAAGGAAGCCTAATCTTAAACATCTTAAGACTTGAGGCTGTCCTGCTTATATAAAAAATAATTTTGGACATAAGCTTAGTGCTAGATCAGACAAATATAGGTTTGTAACATATCCTAAGGAAACTAATGGATACTACTTTTACCACCTACTGAATAAAAAATTTTTGTTAGTAGGCATGCCACTTTCTTGAAAAATGAACTCATCCAAGAAGGAGGCAGTGGGAGAAAATTTAATGTATGAAAGTTTAGAATCTACAAATCGATCTAGAAATACCTGTGATTGAACCACAAGAAGATCCTCAATCAGAAGTACCCAAGGATGAGGTACATCCATAATACATACCTCCTCTCTGAAGGTCAGATAGAGTGCATCATGCACCTCTGAGATTTGATGACAATATGATCAACATCATTTAGGATGATGATCCATTGACCTATTCAGAAGCTGTCATGAGTAGAGACTCAGACAGATGGCTGAAAGGTATGAAATTTGAGATGGACTCGATGTATATCAACCAAGTACAGACGTTGGTTGATGCACCTAAGAGTATGATCCCAATAGAGTGCAAGTGGATCTTCAAGAAGAAGATCAGAGTAGATGGCCAAGTAAAAACCTATAAAGCTAGGTTGGTGGGGAAAGATTTTAGTCAAAGCTAAAGAATTGACTATGATAAAATCTTCTCACCTGTGGCTATGCTCAAGTCTATCTGAATTTTACTTGCTATAGCGGGATACTATGACTATAAGATCTAACAAGATGGATGTCAAGACTGTTTTCCTCAATGGTAATCTAGAAGAAGAAGTTTATGTGACTTAGTCAGAGAAATTTATCTCAAGTAGGAGGGCAAATTAAATATGCAAGCTAATGAGATCCATCTATGGATTCAAGCAGGCTTTGAGGAGTTGGAACATCCGATTTGATATGACAGTTAAAGAGTTTGACTTTATCAAAAATAAGGATGAACCATGTGTATATAAGAAGATAAGTGGGAGTGCTGTTTTCTTCTTAATTTTGTATGTCGATGACATACTGCTCATTGAGAATGATATCCCAATAATGCAATCGGTCAAGATTTGGCTATCGAATAAGTTTTTTATGAAAGACTTGGGTGAAGCATCCTATATACTGGATATAAAGATCTATAGAAATAGATCTAAAAGGATGTTAGGCTTATCCCAGTCATGGTACATAGATCTCATATTAAAGAGGTTTAATATGGAGGCTAATAAGAGAGGTTACTTACCTGCAAGTCATGGTATACGTCTCTCCAAGAAAATGTGTCCTAAGACATAAGAGGAGAGAAAGAGGATGAATGAAATCCCTTATACTTTGGCTATGGGATCAATTATGTATGCCATGCTATGTACCAAGCCTGATGTAGCTTATGCTTTGGGCATGGCTACCAGATTTCAAGCTGATCCAAGGGAGGATCATTGAAAGCGGATGATAGCAAGTTGATATCAGGGTATGTGTTTACCTAAATGATGGGGCAGTGAGTTGGAAGAGCTCCAAGCAGTAGATAGTATCTGACTCAATTATTGAGGCAGAGTACATCATTGCTAGTGAAGCCATTAAGGAAGTTGTCGGGATGGAAAAAAATCATCATGAATTTAGGAGTCATTCCTAAGAATGAAGAACCAGTGTCACTCTATCGTGATAACACTGGGGCCATTATTCAAGCAAAGGAACTTAGATCTCATTATAGATCCAAGCACATCCTTAGAAGCTTCTATCTCATTAAAGACAAGATGTTATTCTTGAACGAGTAGATGAAAAGAAAAATATAGCAGACCCATTCACTAAGGCCATACCGCAGCAGCAATATAATCACCATCTTGATTGTATGAGATACAAAGGTGATTGGCTTTAGTGCAAGTGAAAGATTGAAAGAAGAGTACCCCATAAATCAATCGCAAGTGTGTTACGATGGAACTTTTCTTTATAATTTTCTAACTCATGTAATGACATTTAATATTTAAGGCATTGATTCATCATATTAGCTGCATCTTATTATGTCTAAGATTATGATGAACCCTAAAGATTAGGGCAGTAGTTTTAAGAGATATGAATGGATCATGCTAGTGAGATTTAAAATCTTAAAATTTTAATCTTAAATATTTCTGATCGTAGGAGCATTGAGTCAGGGATCAATGTTCCGGATAGACTAGCACATCCTATGTATGCTCGATGGACAGGGTGGCAGATCTTACTAGCCACTTATGTGGGACACTAATAAAAGAATGTGGGTACTCAATTATAAAATGAGTCCACTGAATTGACTCGATAAAAGAGAACATCTTATAGAAGCCTTACTTGCATGTCAAAGATGGTTCTCTAAGTGAAAGTTGTGCAAGTGATCCTTAGACCTGAGACCATCATAGAATCTTATGCACATGAACCCATATTTTGGTTCATACTCAAGCATGGCATTAAGATATGTACAGGATATTCTGAATATGGTGGAGTGTATATGGAGGTTGTGAGTAGGTCAACATGGAATCGATCACTCCTAGTAAGAGAAGATCGCATCAATCCCAGATAATTTGGAAAAAGTCTTTTGGCTAAAAGTAGAAAGGAGATTAGAAAGAGTTTCTAATACTTCTTCATTAGAGTCATCATTGGTTAATTGAGAATCGATATGAATGTGTTTGAATTTGACATGATTCTATACTCATGAATGTATTCAAGGTGCAGGGATGATCGAAGGATTGAATTGTATGATAACTTACCACTGAAGCTTATATTTAATACTTTCATCAAAATTCTACATATTCTGGGTCGTTATGATATGTTGCTAGACATCAATCATGACTTGTAGATTTTTGATCAAATTAAAGAATTTAATTCGATCATCAATTAGAAAGGATTTTAATTGTTGAACTCAGGTTAGTTCGATTGGTCCTAAATTGATTAGATTGAAATCTAATCAAATTTGATCAATATATATCCGAACCTAATACCAGCTAGATGTAAAATCCAATGGGTCAAAAATATATAAAAATTGGCCAAGGACCCTTTTGAAAAAGGTTAATTAGAATTTTGGATTCAATCAGGGCTCTGGTAAGCATGCTAGCACGCGTGGAACCCTTGCTCCTTTGGAGGTCAATTTGGTCTCATCCCTTACTAATTAGCTAGCTTAATTTAGTGAGTATTTGAGTCAGGTTGTGCCACCTAGAAGTAGCCTAAATTAGAGCACCACATCTTATTTTAATATCAATTATGAAGAGTCCAAGTTGTGAAGGACTCTTGGTGCAAAACAGGTTCTGCGTACAAGTATTGGCGTGGGCAGAAGAAAAGAGTCCTTTTGGCATAGGATTAAGATGTGTGTGGCAACCCATATCACCCTCCATCCTTTGGTGCACACATCTCAAAGCATGAGATATATATTTTTTTAAAATTTTTGGGGTGGAGAAAATTAGAAAAAGGAAGGAAGTTTCGCGTGCGCGTGCAGAAGCATCGCATCTCTCTAAAATGTAAAGAGTTCTTCTCCTTACTAAATGCTTTCAAAATAGAATAATTTTTTTTGATAATGTTTCATATTTGACAAGCTATTTTTGATATTTTTTTTGGAATTTTTTCAGACTTATCTGGATGCCAAATGGATGCCATAAGTTCCTCCTCACACCTGCATGCATGGTGATCAGACTTTCCATGAAAGGATGTGACAACACATCCATTTGTGGAAATTTTTATTTACTTATTATACATTCTGGAATCAAGATTGAATTCTCGATCCACATGGATTTTTGAGGATTTTTCTAATTTGAGAAGGGATGCAAAAACATCCCTTCTCTGGTCGCACACGTAGAGCAGGGTCCTGATCGACGTATCATTAATAAGAGTCCTTCTGTTTGAAGGAACTCTTATCTCTGATAATTAGATCAGATAGGCCTCTTGGATGAGGTGCATCCCTCTCTTTTGGCATCCCTCTGGTGGCTATAAATTGGCTAGGGCATTGGGTGTCTGATGCATTCAAAAAGAATTTCCAATTTTGTCTCCATTGCTCTCTTTTCTTTCTTACAACCTATCTTAGTTTTAGGACAAGACTTTGAAATTTAAGACAAAGCATTATCTAGTCCTAACAAGGATTGTGAGAGTCTTAAAGAAGAAGGATCAAAAGTCTAGAGGAGATTCTGAGAGGATGGAGTCAGTTTCTTGGAGAAGCCTGACCGATATGAGGCTAGTCGAGTTCTAGTGGCTAGAACTCTTGAAGCAAAGTGAAGAAGGAGCGTTGTCTTTGGTTCAGTTTCTGTGTGGATCACCATTGGAGGGCAGACACTTAAATGCCTTGTGAAAATTGAGATTAGCACTACATGTATTCTTCTTATCCTAATTTATATTTATTGCACTTTGATTATTATAGTCAAGGGTTTCTGGGCATTGAGATTTCCAGTGCATCGGATGTTTTGATTGAAAATTTTAAACACCTAACTCTTTCGCTGCACCATCAGAACCCAATAGAGATGATATATGGGACATTCCATTCTGAGCGAACCTCATAACGGTTAGTTTTTAGCCCATTTTTGGTGTATTTAATATACATTAAACACTCTCCAACGGCTTTTAACCGACACTAAGATACTCTTAAGTTCAAATAGAGGCTATAAATGCTCTATAGAGGTAGAAAATAAAAAAAAGTTTCATGCATTCAAGCTCACACTCATGAAAGTAAAGAAAATTTCTAAAAGAGAAGAAAGAAGCAATCAATCAGCTCACCACCCACTCTCCAGCTGCATTCAAGTGTGCCAATCATTTGAGGATGTTCAGTAAAAGCTTCTTCTCCTTAAGTATTATATTTTTATTATATTTACTGTGCTCATTTAAGGGGCTGTTGTGCTAAAATTTATGTACACTGTGTTTTTGCTATTGTATTTTGGATTTTGAGTTTTGGGGGATTCCAAAACTCGGATAGGTTGATCTGAACCTGAAATTGGAGTATTATGGATTGGCTTGTATCCAGAAAATAAGTATTCTTGCTTAGATAGCAAGGATCGGTGTTATCCGATGAGTTGTCCCTTGTAATCCTTTTAGTGGATTGAATTCTCAAGTAAAGACTTGAAGAGTGGATGTAGGGCAAGATTGGTATCGAACCACTATAAATCTTTAATGTTTGTTGTACTTGCATCTCTTCATTTATTCTTTGTGCTTTATACTTGCTTACTTGTTATTTGAGGTTGATTTCATTCTCTTAGCTAATCTATTTACTCCACTCAACAAGTATAGCACATTACTTGAGTTCACTAATCACACAAATTTTGAAAAGACCTAATTCACCCTCCTCTTGGGCTCCATATCTGTGCAACAAAACCCAATCACATTAGGTCAAGACAACAAGCAAAGGGTTAGCACAAGCATATTTGCACTAAATCCAATTGGGAATTTAGGTTAATTCATGTGCTAGCAATTCAATTAAGCCATTGGATTTACAATAAATCTAAATAGATTGGATCAAGATTAAATTTTTATTATATGTGACCCATTGAGTTCCAAATCTAGCCAGCAGTGGATCCAAACTCTCGACGTAACTCTAATCCGATTGGATTAGGTCAGCTCAAGAGTTTTAATCAACAAGACTCTTCCTAATTGATTCTCGAATTAAACTCTTTTAATTTTGATGAGTCCACAAGTCAAGATTAATATTTAGCAACGTGTCATGACTATCCAAAAGATTTAAAATTTGATAAAAATATCAAAATTATCCTTCTGTGGAGAGTTACCGTGTAATTCAATCCTTTGATCACACAACATCTCAAAAAGACCATAGATATGAAAATATGTCTAATCCAAATATCTATCCATATGTATCTCGATCTGATGATGATGACTTGGTTAATGAATCAGTAGAAATCTTTTCTACTGTTCATCATTACTCTGATCAGAGACTCTCAGAGTCACCATCTTGTGAGATCACATAGGATGTTCTCTCCTCCTACAAGGAGTGACCGATTCCTTATTGACCACTCACAACATGCACACTTCACCATACCCAAAATATCCTACACACATCTCAAAGTAGTGTATCAGGGAATAAACTAAAGTAAGGGCCCATGTACATAAGGTACCATGGTGATTTCAAGTCAAAGGATCACATGCACCACTCCCATTGAAGAACTATCTGTTGATATGCTGTAAGGCTCCATCAGATGTTCTTCCTGCAGATCAGTTTAGTGAACTCATTCTTTAATGGACGCCTTTGTATTAGTGTCACCACACAGGTGATTGTGAGGTCAACCATCCTCTCCATCAAGCATACATAGGATATACCAGTCTTACCAGTATCATCGATCCTCGACTTGATGATCCAATAACTGAAAATATTTTAGATTGGGGCAATCAAGATTTTAGATCTCACTGGTATGATCTCATCATGGCCCTAAAATCATTGGCTTAATCTATGAGATTTATCATAATCATAAAAATATGATACAGCAAATGATAAAACATAATATCTCATGAATAAAATAACTAATGTCATGCAAATGAGTAGGAAGAAAATAAAGAAAAGTCTCTTCGCATCCCTATACGATTGGCTTGTAGGGTACTATTCTTTCAATCTCCCACTTGTATTAAAACTAATTGCCCCTGTACCTGATGCCCATGCAATCAAGGTGGCGAATACACTGCTACTGTATAAGGCTTAGTGAATTGGTCGTATTATATTATTCTTTATATGAACTTATTTTATGATCAAATCATGAATGAGGTAAAAGTACCTAGGATATGTGTGGGTACCTAGTGAGACCACACCCAACTCAGTGACGAACCCTTCATCAGGCAAATTTCCTTTTACTAATAGCAATTAACTGAGCAAACACAGTTTGCTATTTGAAACTTGTTCAATTCACTGCTCCTCTAGTACTTCTCAAGTACTTTGAGAATGTATTTTATAGTTTTCAAAAGATCCTATCATGGATCTGTCTAAAATCAATGATTATGCATAAGGCATAAATCATATCAAGCTTGGTACATTGAATATATGGATAAGTAAACTCTTTTACACCCATTCATATTGAACCCTTTCAACATAAAATTCATATACCTAGATCGAGACAAGCCTAACATCCACTTACATCTATCATTATAGATGCCAAGTAAACTGGATGCTTAACCCAAGTCTTTTCATGAAAACTTTTGTGATAAGCACATCATTGATCGAGTGCATTATCGAGACTACCTTTCCAATATGCTGTATGTCACCTACATTTATAACCAAGAAGTTAGTGGTACTCCCACTAGTCTTCTTGCACACACACATGGTTCTTTATATTTGATAAAGTCAAACATTTTGACTATCTCATCAAAAATTGAGGTACCTTCTCCTCAATACCTACTTGAATCCCTATATGCATTTGCCTCTCACTAAAGACAAACTCTCTAGATGATATGTGGCAATAGCAACAATCCAGATTGACATCCCTGATAGCAACCTATTAGGACATACCCATAGGTACTACAACCATAGTCCATACTTGGTTGATGTACCAAAAATTTATTTCGGATAATATGATTTCAAGTCATCTGTCAGAGTCTCTACTCATGATGATCACCGAATAGGTCAAGAAAATATAATTCACAATAATGTATGGTGTATCATCATTCTCAATGAAAAACCCATATTTGAGTGGTACATTATGCACTCGAATTGACCTTCGATGAGGAGGTGTGTTTCATGGTTGTGCCTTATCAATGAGCACATCTGGTTGAGGATCAACTTGTGGACTCTCCACAGGTTATGATAGGATAGTTCATAGGTCTTGAACTTCTCAAGTTCAATTATCCTTCCACTATCCCCTTAGAAAAAAAAATTTTTCCTAAAAGATGACATACCTATTGACTAAATATTTTTGTCAAGTAGTGTGGGAGAAGTAGTATCACATGTTACTCTTTAAAAAACCTATAAATTAATATATATATAAACTTGTTCTAGCACAAAATTTATGTACATCAACTCTTTTCACATAAGATAGCAACCTACCTTTTGTCTTTTTCATATCTTATATGGAGTACTAGTTACAGTTTTTATTGATATCTAATTCAAAATATATACAGCAACTTCTAGAATATTTTTTCAAAATAAGAATTAAAATTTGTGAAGTATATTAGGGAACACACCATATCACATATGAAGTGTCCATCTCTGGGTTGAGATATTATTAATCTTTGAATATTTATATATTTAAGACTTAGTACCTTGCTTGCCCTGAGATATGTGACCATCACATATTTATTTCTTATTCTCATCAACATAATGAACAACATCATTGAGTGACAAAAATATGAGACCATTATTATTAATCCATAGCCATAAAATTTATCAGAAGAAGAGTAACATTTACTCTTTACATTAATTTCAAAACTATGCTACAAAAGCAAAAATTTGAAATAATGTTTCTGATAAATTTAGGCATATAACAATGATCTACTAGTTTCTAAAACTTACTAGAAGGTAATATAAGTTCCTACAATCTCAGCATGAATGGACTATCCATCAGTGCCAATAGGCAAGTAGTCACCTCACTTCAGCTTTATAGGTCCAGCAACACATTGCCTAAGTGCAACCTATATAAGGTATCATATATCTAAAATTTTAAAGTTGAAATACTCAATGATAATTAGTTTGTATCACATACAAATTATTAGCAGATATAACTTTTGCATCTTGCTTCTGCTTCATATTTGCAAGATAGCTCTTGCAATTAATCTCTAATGCTTATTTTTACTATAATAATGATAAATATCATAGTGAAGACTTTCTTCACCTTTTTTTTCTCAACCATTCTATGATGTTTGGTCAATTTTTTTAAAAACAATCTCATGCAGTGATAGTAAGGATGCAAATGTGTATATAAGAACATAAAAAGACTACTCATGATGACATGCATAATTTAGATGAGGATTTTATCTAATTGTGTCTCCTACTATTTTAGCGAATTTCATAGCCCTCAAGTATGAAAATGAAAATCCTATCATGAGATTCTTTAGTGGGGTTGAGATCTCAATTCCTCATAAAAAGTCTTGTGGATAGCACAATAAGCTCTTATGAGTTTAAGGATAGGTAACTCTTTACCAATTGTATCTCATACAACTCTCAACATAATTTTAACCTCTAAAATACTTATAACTTTGTAGATAGCACAACAAACTATAGTATTTTAGTTAAGTCATCTCCTTCAATCCTATATGGTCATATCTGAATAATACTATTCTTGTGGATAGCATAATAAGACAACACTACTAAAATATGCCATAAGCATCACTAAGTCAATATCATACCAATCACTGTAGCAAGTCTTGTGCATAGCACAATAAACTCACCACAGTTTTTGACATACTCTATTGACTTAGTATGAGCTAATTACTATTAGCTTCATAATGCACCAAGACAGTATCAAATCAGTCTCCACAGTAAGTTTTGTGGATAGCACAACAAGCCTATTATGGTTCTTGATATAATACTGGCTTAGTATGAAGGAAGATACGGATAGTGTTCTTAACACTTCACTATTATAACTTAATATATTTTAAATGAGGAACTTAAGTCTCATGCATATCCTAAACATATACATGCATTATATGTATTTTAAATTCTAATTATAACTACCAGCAAGTAAGGGCATAAAGAGGAGATCTAAATTTAATGATTATAGATTTTAGAAAAAATCATCGAAGCCACAGGATGATCTATCGATCTAGCCCTAGGTGCATCATAGATTGAACCATCTCATGGTCAATCTTAATGCGCCTTCGCTCTCCAATTGCCTGGTAGTCTAGTCTTTATTTCTATTAAGTCTACCATGAATGCTTGATCTTTATTTAAAAATAGAAAGAAATAATTTTATTTTATTCTCAAATATTTTTTTTTTATTATTTTACATCAACATGTAAAAATTCTAATCAACAGTTGAGAATATAAAAAAGAAACATACAGCTGATAATACCATACATCAGGGGCGCCCAGCCTCTATTGCAACTCTTGCAGATGTATTTATATAATCAGCCTATAAGGAAGCATTCATGTATACATCCATCACATGGATATACCATAGTTCATAACCAATCAACATGTATTTTATAATAATTATAAAATATAATAACAAATTACTTCTGTTATTTCAATTGTGATATCATTCAAACACATGTCAATGGAGATGTCTAAATATATAAGCATAAGACCCATCTAAGATTTTTGATTTGGGTTCAACACTTGATCTAATTTTTTAATTTTAAGTTAATTATTTGTCATTCATTTGAGTTGAGTTGACCAATTCATAGGTTAAACATAATTCAATTGGGTTAACATAGATTCGATCAACCATAACTCAAACCCTAATCCAATTAGGTAAATGATAATTTGATTAATCTAAATTAAACATGACTTCTAATCAAATTAGAATTATGAAATTGATTTAATCTATAATCATTAATTCTAATCATATTAGAATAATGAATTATAGTTAAACCAATCTATCGATAAAAATCCTAATCCATGTCTGATACATCCTTTATATGATCAAAATTTTCACGACTCTACACATACCTCGGGCAACAACTGGTCGACCCATAATGGAGAGTGCCCGATAATATGGTGGTCAGCTTTTGGATCTTAGGTAGATGTATCAAATGCAAAAATCCTAAGTCTTGGCAATGTACATCCATATGTAGCATTCCAAGGGTCCGCGCATCACATGCATTGGACTTTAATTTTATCAAAAATTAGATTATGAGATCTAATCTAAACTTGTCACACAAGTCTAAAGATCATAAAATTTCATATCCAAGGTTTGAACATGGATTGATAACACTTTATTATAAATAAAAATGCATCAAGAATATCAAGTAAACTTCAATCAAAAAATCTAATTTTGATATATTTTGAACTCGATCTAATCCATATCATAAAAATAACATAAAATTTGATTGAATCAATCAAGGATGACTCTGATGCTACTGTTGAATTTTGATGATGCAACACAATATAATTTTAAAAATTTTTACATGCATTCAATAATTAAAAAAAAAAATTTAACATTTAAACTAGTCTACCAGAACACAAAAGCCCTAGGAACCCCTTGATGATTACAATTAAATGATCAAAATATACATATCAAGAAGAGACCAGAAGTCATATACCAATGAGAAGATCATAATCTAATAATTTTGAAACCTTCATTAGACTCTAAAGTAGAAGCCCTCCAATGGTGATCCACACAGGATTGATCAGGGCCCTTCCCAACTCGACATGGTGCTGTAGCCTCCTTCGCAAGCTCGCTGCCGATCGTCCTTCATAAGAACTGATTGTACCATCACTTGTATACCTTCATAACCTCCATTAGGACATCTTTAAGAATTTTTTTTTAATAGATCTTACTACACACAAATCAGATTTTATGTTCAACACATGAACAATTTAATTTTTGGACAAGCATCTCATGCTTTCCATTTTCTCTCTTTCCTTCCTTTCTATTTTTCTCTCCCTTTTTTCTTATCTTTTTCTAGACTTTTTCTTCTCATTTTTCTCACCCTCATGCCAACTCTCAGCCAGAAAAAATGGGCATGGAACCAAGGTGTGGTGCCCTCTTTAAATAGGTAACAAAGGGGCACCTTATAATCTCCAAGTGATGCCAACTCTTGGCATCCCAACTTCTCCACATGGTAAAATTAAATCACCACACACATAAATGGTGTGGAGAAGTAAAGGAACAAAAGGACTCTTCCTTCTCTAGTCTCATTAAAATGGCGTGTAATAATTAAAAGGATTTTATGAGAGGAAACAATGTTTGGCACAAACACATCCAATATGTCATCCCTTAGTTTCCATAAGGAATAAATTTCTTATATAGAAGTTCTAGGTGTGAAAGAGCCTTCAAGCAAAAGGACTCCTCCACTTCTACACCAACATAACTCTAGAAGCCATTAGATGGTGCGTGGAGTAAAGGGAATGCAAGAAATAAAAGAAAGAATTAAGAGTCCAATGTGAAATGGACTCTTCCATTTCAACGCCCAAAGAATGAGGCATCCCAAATTTATTTTAGCATGGAGTTTCTTCCAAGAGAAGGACTCCTCCTCCTCTTCCATGCCTTATATCTCAAATGCCATCTCATGACACGAGGAATAAAGGAAAATGCATGAAACTTGGAAAGAAAATTAAGATACCACGTAAAGGACTCTTACTTCTTAATGCCAAAAATAAATGTGGCATCCAAATTTTTCTTGCATGGCATTTGGTGTGGAGGTGGTGGATTCACATGGAACTCTTCCATAAAACTGGATAAACCAACTAACAAAATAGATGGTTCAAACTCGATCATATTAGGTCAAGGCAATAAGCAAAGGATTAGCACAAACATATTTGCACTAAACCCAATTGGAAACTTGGGTTAATTCATGTGCTAGCAATTCAATTATCCATTGGATTTATAATAAATCCAAATAGATTGGATGAAGACCAAATTTCTATTGTGTATGACCTATTGGGTTCCAAATCTAGCCAGCAGTGGATCCAAACTCTCAATATAACTCTAATCCGATTGGATTAGGTCAGCTCAAGAGTTCCAATCAACTAGGACTCTTTCTAATTGATTCTTGAATTAAACTCTTTTAATTTTAATAAGTCTACAAGTCAAGATTGACATCTAACAACGTATCATGACTATCCAGAAGATTTAGAATTTGATGAAAATACCAAAATTATCCTTCGGTGGTGAGTTACCGTGCAATTCAATCCTTCGATCACACAACATCCTAAAAAGGCTATGGATATGAAAATATGTTAAATTCAAATATCTATCTATATGTATCTCGATTTGATGATGATGACTCAGTTGATGAACTAGTAAAAATCTTTTCTACTGTTCATCCCTGCTCTGGCCAGAGACTCTCTGAGTCACTATCCTATGAGATCACATAGGATATTCTCTCCTTCTATAAGGAGTGATCGATTCTTTATAAACCACTCACAACCTTCATGCACACTTCACCATACCCAGAATATCTCACACACATCTCAAAATGGTGTGCTAGAGAATAAACTAAAGTAAGAATCCATGTACATAAGGTACCATAATGATCTCAGGTCAAAAGATCACATGCACCACTCCCATTGAAGAATCATTTGTTGACATGCTGTAAATCTCCATCAGATATTCTTCCTACGGGTCAGTTCAATGAACTCATTCTCTAATGAGCACCTACATCCTTGTATTACTGTTACCACACAAGTGATTGTGAGATCAACCACCCTCTCCATTGAGTATACATAGGATGTACCAATCTTATCAGTATCATCAATCTCCGACTTGATGATCCAATGACTGAAAATATTTTAGATTGGGACTATCAAGATTTTAAGTTTCACTGGCATGATCTCATCATGGTCTTAAAATTATTATCCTAATCTATGAGATTTATCATAATCATAAAAATATGATGCAGCAAATGATAAAACATAATACCTCATGAATAAAATAACTAATGTCATGAAAATAAGTTGGAAGAAAATAAAGAAAATAAAGAAAAATCTCTTTACATCCTCATGTGATTGGCTTGTAGGGCACTATTCTTTCAGATTCGAGAAGTAAAAGTTTGAAGATTATTCAAAGAAGAGTATTGGATACTACTTCTACCACCCTACTCAAAAATAGATATTTGTTAGTAGGTATGTCACTTTCTTGAAAAAAAATATTTTATCCTAGAAAGAGGCAGTGAGAGAAAAATTTAAACTTACAAAAGTTCAAGATCTATTAACTATCCCATAGTCACCTATGATTGATTCACAAGGTGATCCTCAACCAGAAGTATCCAAGGGTGAGGTATATCTATAATACACACCTCCTCTCCGTAAGTCAGATAGAGTGCACTAAGCACCTCTATGATAGTTTTTATCATTAGGAATGATATCGAGACCTAGATCATTCAAGATTATGATCCACTGACATATACGAAAGTTGTCATGAAAAGAAACTCTGACAGATGGCTAGAAGCCATAAAATCTGAAATGGACTCCATACAAAGCAACCAAGTATGATCTTTGATTGATGCTCTTGAGAGTGTAACCCCAATAGACTGCAAAAGAATCTTCAAGATAAAGATTGGAGTAGACTAGCAACTTATAACCTATAAGGTTAGGTTAGTGGTGAAAGTTTTCAGACAAAGACATGAAGTTGTCTTTAATGAAAATTTTTACTAGTGGCAATGCTTGAGTCTATTCAGATTATACTTACTAAAGTTGCATACTTTGATTCTAGATTTGACAGTTGGATGTCAAAAGTCAATTTTGTTAAAAGTTTATTTTTGAGGAATAAGGTTTATTTGATTTAGTCAGAGAAATTTATCTCCAATAGGAGGATAAATCAAGTATGCAAGCTAAGTAATCTATTTATGGATTGAAGCAAGATCTGAGGAGTTAGAACATCCATTTTTGATATGATAGTCAAATGAGTTTGGCTTCATCAAAAGGTGGATAAACCATGTGTGTATGAGAAGACAAGTGGAAGTACTATTGTCTTCTTAGTTCTGTTTGTTGATTGAAAATAGTATACCAATATTTCAATCGATCAAAACTTATCTATCTAAAGATGGCTTTCATAAAAGACTTGGGTAAAGCATCCCATATACTGGGTATATATAGATCTATAGAGATAGATCTAAAAAGATATTTGACTTATCCCCATCTTGGTACATAGACTTTGTGTTGAAATGGTTCAACACGGTGGCTAGTAAAAGAGTTTACTTGCCTATAAAGTCAAGGCATACATCTCTCTCCAAGAAGATGTCACTTAAGACACCTAAAGAGTGAAAGAGAATGATATTATCCCTTATGCTTTGAATGAGAGATTGATTTTGTGTGAGATGGTATGCACTAGGCCTGATAGGGTTTTATGCTTTAGGCATAGCCAGTAGGTTTTCAGGATGATCCAGGAAAGGATCATTAGAAAATAATAAAAAATATTCTTAAGTTCTTAAGAAGTACTAAAGATATTTTTCTAATATTTTATAGAGGATCAGAGTTGAAACTAGAAGGATATTTTGATTCTAATTTTCAATTAGATCCAGATGATAGCAAGTCTCTATTAGGGTATCGATTTATCCTGAAAAGTATAACTGTGAGTTAGAAGAGTTTATAATGATAATGTAGTTGACTCAAGCATGGAGCTAGATTATATTGCTACAAGTGAAGTTGCTTTGGGAAGCTGGCTGGATGAAGTAGTTCATCTCAGAATTGGGTTCGATTTTAGAGTTTGAACCAAGGTCTCTTTTGAAAATCCAAGCACATCCCAAGGTACTTCTACCTTGTTTATGATGGGATCATAGAACGAGTTGATTCAAAGAACAATATTGTAGATCCATTGACCAAGGGTTTGAGATATTTGGATGATTGATCATCATCTCAAGGGTTTGAGATATTTGGATGATTGACTTTAGTGCAAGTAGAAGATTGAAAGAATCGTATCCTACAAGCCAATCACATGAGTGATGTGATAGAACTTTTTTAAGTAATCTTCCAACTTATGTTATAACATTATTCATATTTTTATGAATTGAGGCATTATGATTCATCATTATAGCTGCATCTTATTATATTCTATTAAGATTATGATAAACTCCATAGATTAGATCAATGATTTTAAAGGACATGAATGGAGTTCATGCCTGTGAGATCTAAAATCTTAAAATCTTAATCTAAAATATTTCTATTCATAGGACCATTGAGTTGGGGATCAATGTTCTGGATAGACTAGCACATCCTATATATACTCGATGGAGAGGGTGGCTGATCTTACAAGCTACTTATGTGAGATACTAATATAAGAATATGGGTGGTCATTAGGGAATGAGTTTACTAAATTAATTCACTAAGAGAGAACATCTCATGGAGCCTTATCTGTATGTCAAAAGATGATTCTCTAAGTGGGAGTTGCGCAAGTGATCCTTAGACCTGAGATCATTATGAAACCTTATGCACAGGAATCCATATTTTGGTTCATACTCACTTATAATAATTAAGTCATAAATAGAGTATTTTGGATATGAAGGAATGTGCATGGAGGTTGTGAGTAGGTCAATAAAAATCGATCACTCTTAGTAAGAGAAGTTGTCATCCTATGTATTATCATCTCTAGATGACTCTAAAAATCTCTAGCCAGAGTAGGATGAATATTAAAAATTTTTTAATATTTTATCATTGAGTCATCACTGATTGATAGACAATCGAAAGGAATATGTTAGTAAGTTTGACATGTTTCCATACTCACAGACATATTCAAGATGCAGGATGATCGAAAGATTGAATTGCACGGTAACTCACCACTGAAGGATATATTTAATATTTTCATCAAATTTTTTATCTTCTAAGTAGGCATGATACATTGCTAGATGTCAATCTTATTTTGTAGGTTTTCATGAATTAAAGTGATTAATTCATGAGTCAATTATAAAGGGTTCTAATTTGACAATGTCAGTTGGCATAGTTTGAACCTTAATCGATTAGAAGTGGTTTAATTGAATTAGGTTAACTAGAATCCAGATCTATTGCTAGTTAGATAGGAATCCAAAGGGTCATACACATTAAGAAATTAGCTAAGGACCCATTTGATATGGTTGATTGAAAATTTGGATCCAATCAGGACTTTCAGTAAGTATGCTAACACATGTGGAAACCCTAGCTCCTTGAATCGATTTTGATTTGGGCATGATTCTTGCAAATTGATCAAACTTAATTGACCTAATGGTTAATTGGGTTTGGACTGAGTTAGCCTCTAGGGGTTAGCCAAATAATGTTGGAAAATATGTCCCAAAGCCCATCGTCAGCTTGTTGACGGTTGTGTTATTTGATGTAATTGTATATGAATTAATTAATAAAATATTTATTTAATAATTTTCATCATAAGCTTGTACATCTTCTATATCAAACTTCTGTATTATGATGAAAGTCCTTAGAACTATTTTAAATCGATAAAGGAGGATTTATCATTTAGTCCTTAAATGAGTTTGTGACTAAATGATATACTATTACTAGAACGATAGACATATCAAGTGTAGATCGTTGTGTGCCATATAGGTTGGTTGTCCTCTTAACCAAGGAGTGTGGAGACACTGGTATGGCATATAGGTAAAATGTAGGAGTATATTTCACTGAACATGATCAACTCTGGAGCACTCTACTGTCAAGAGTCACTCCGAAGGAATATGGGTATAAGTATCCCTCCGACCTGAGATCACCATGGTGACTTACAAGCAACTCGCTATGCTTTAGTGCCGGACTACCTGAATTTTGAATTCAGGATCGAAAAATTTTTGGACACAATCACGTACTTGTGAAGTCAGTGTGTGAGTCAAGATAGAATTGACCACTCCAAGAGACTAGAGAGAATGCTTTGTGTTTCAATTTAGTAAGACTTTATCGAAGGCAATCCTTGTGAGGAGTCACAGAATTTATCAAGTTGAGACACATAATAGATGTACTGTTAAGAGTTGACAGTTTAAAATCTGGGTCATCCTAGCATCAAGGGTCAAAGAGATGAATTATACAGTAACTATATCCAAATAGATTCTTGAGTGTTGCTTTGTATACATTCAGTCTATTCGGACGTCAGATACCATTGCTAGATGATTACTCTGATTGGTACAAAAATTAGTTTTTATACTATCAACTTAGATTCGAACCTATGGGCTCACACATACTAGAAGTTCTTCTCTAATCACATGGCTAATCTGAAGAGTCCCACTGGATGGGGACTCTAGAGAAGAATCCCAGTAGACTTAGACTCCATCATTAATGGAGGATTAATTAGTGATTAGATTACTAATTAGCTCAATTTGATTGAGCATTAAAGTTTGGATTAAGTTTGATTGAATTAGATTTAATCAAGTCAAATCTGATTAGGTTATCAGATGACCTAATCGGTAAGGGAGAAATAATCCTGATTTGATCAGATCTATGGCTCAATTAATTTATTGATTTGATCAGATTTAATTGAAGTTATAGAAGCCTAATTAGATTAGGTTCATTATATTTTAATTGGATCTAATTGGATTGGGTTTGAAAGAAATCCAATTGGTTAAACCCTAGAGTCTTAAATGAATGGGACTCTCTCCCTAGTGACGCCTAAATTATCTCATACCTTTTCTCACCACATAAAATTAGCTTATGGATGACAAAATTAGAAGATAACTTTTTTTTTTATCACCCATTAAGGATAGAAATTGGTTAGTTTTAATTTGAATTCAAAATGATTTGAATTTCAACATAAAACCTGATCCATATCCTTCCACACGTTAGCTATTTTTGAAGGTGCCTATTGTGTGTGAGAAAAGGAAGACTTTTTGATAGTTTTTCATGCCTATTTTTTTTTAATAAGTTTCTCTTTAAGTTAGATAAGGGTGAGAAAAAGTTGGAGTCAAATTGAAATTCAAAATGGTTTGAATTGTAACAAACTCCAGCTCTTATCTTGTCTTTCCTGGTTTGTGCGACAACCATAAAATGGCCACAATTTTGTGCACCAACAAGAGAGAGCTTTTCACCATGAGATATCATAGAGAAAGAGAGGCTAAAATCCTTCTTTGGGGCATGAGGTTTGGTTGGTTTTCTTTCTTTTTTGGCATGAACAAAAGAGGAGACCGTTCTCCTTTCGGGTGAGAGATTTAGAACTATTCTAGATTTTTGGGTGAGAGAAAAATCAAAGAGAAGAGAGTCTTCATCTGATTTTTCTCCACCATCTAGCATTCTCCTCTGATCCATCTTCAACATCAAAAAAGTTCAAGGTGATCGAAGAAGGAGATCAAGTCAGATTTACCATCAGAAGTCGACTGCGCAAGCTAGCACTCTCATGGAGGGTTGATCAGTCCGAGGGCTTCGTGTGAACCATCCCTAGAGGTCGGATGCTTGTGCGGCTATGAACAATTAGAGAGAACTTTCAGATCTATATTCTTGATCATAAAGTTTGACTATCTATACTGAAGTATTGGGTTCAGAATCCTAGAAGTGGTAGATTAGATCTATTACTAAATGCTGTTTTTGGTTCACATGCTTGTCATTTTAGATTCAGATTTCTATGCATATAAATTCATATCATAGATTCATTTGTAGGAGTTTTAAGATTAGATCTTATGTATACATTTATAGATTAAATAGTTTAATCTAATATTATTTTGCTAAAAATTTTTTGAAATGCATGTATGAAACCCCTGCATATCCCAACAGTGGTATTAGAGCCACGATTTGATATGACATGATATTATATGCATATAGATCTATAATTTAATTTAGATTAGATCTGATATATGATATTTAGATCTAAAATTAGTTATAGATCTGATTGCATAAACTGATATAAGGTTGTCTTGCTTTAAGGTTTACTCCTTACAGTATAAAGGTTGTTCTAGTTTGTACTGATCTTTATAAAATCTGATTAAAATTTGAAGCATGTAAAATTTATTTATGATGATTATTATCTAATTTTAATATGATCAAAATATAATAATTAGATCTAAAATAATTTAGATTAGATATAAATTATTTAGATTAGATGATCTGAGTAGCGAAGTAATTGGATTGGATTTGTCATCAGGCCATCCGATCATATGAGGTAATAGAGATTAGATCTCTCTTTTTTTCATTCAATTGGATCCTCTTATGATATGTAGGGGTGTCATTATGACTATATCTCATAAAGATGAATACGAAAAGAAAACTTTACTTTTCTTAAAATCTTAAGATTGTGTATATGATACATTGTATGAAAAGTAGTTACATCTAATCTTTACAAATAAAATATAGAATTATGAATATATTTAGAATAGTTCTAAAATAATTTATGATTGATTTTTATTACTATTTATGTAGAATTATTTTGATCTAAAATTAATGTAATTATTGTAGTTTGCCTGTTGAGTCAACTCAGTATTATTTGGGTCAACTCAGGATCCTGATTCCTCAGCTCAATTTTTGTTAAGCTGACATAGTTACAAACTAAAAATTATGATTAATAGTTCATTATCAATAAGTCAACTAAGTCTCAAAACTTAGTCGACACATTGTGATGAGTTGGCTCAATCCAAGGGTGAGCCGATTCAAGTTTCAGATCTAAATGATTGTGCATAAAATTAATTATAAAAATATTTTATAAAATTTAAAATTATTTTCAAATATTGAATTTCTATCCATAGCCTCAAACTTAATTGAGAATTAAGTTAAACCTATTAGATCTAGAATTATGAATTAAGATCTAATGTCATTTGCATAAAACGTAGGTGATGGATTTATGGGTTAGCTTGATCAGGTCCTCCTAATAGGGTTAGACCTAGGGTTAGAATTAAAGAATAAATAGACTAAGAAAAAAAATTAGATTAAATCAAAATTTCTCTAGAGCCAATATAATAATTGAAGTTGGTTGAGTTCATGTCTTTGATTAGACCCAAATGGACTTTGATCTTGAGCTCAGTGGTCGAACCCAAATCCATAAGTAGATCCAATTGAAACTAATTAACCAGTTGGTGTTTAAGATAAGTTTGACTGTCATAGTCACTAATTGGGAGCTACTCGCATAAATTGAGTCTATGATGAGTTAATGGCATATCTCTCCCACCGATCTCACTTACTTGACCAACATGGTGAATCAAGTTTTGATCAGATCGCTTAATGATTAGGGTTGACCCATGCTTACTAAAAAATCAATTTGACTGATTTAGGTGCCCCTGTTCGACTTGTCTTTATCCTCAACATGACTTGGTGAAATCAGTGGGAGGATTGATGACTTGTCAGTAGGATCGACTTGTTTATAGTCCACCCTAATCTGACTTGGTGAAGTCAGTGGGAGGATTAAGATTAGCTAGTCTGTGCATTTAATTCTATTAAATTATGTTAATCAAATCTTCTAAATTATTAGATCCATAAAATGAGCTAGTTATGGTGATAACTAGATTATAGCCTCTCACTAAGGTGAATGGTAATGGATCCATTATTTCTAATTGACATTGCAGGCACCATCCATCTGGTGTTTCTCTGAATGATGAAATTATTATTCATCATATGATGACTCTGTTGTACTATCTAATAAATGGTTGGATTGGTCGAGCCATACTCGGACCTGATTATTCATTAGTTAGAATCATTTAGTAGGTTTATGTTAATGGTTAGACCTAACTAGGACTTTCAGTGGAGATCCATCACCTACTGAAATAAAATCTGAAGCAAAATTAATTATTAAAAATTATTTAAAGAAATAATTGATTAAGAACCTATCCATAGATGCATATAGGTTGGTCGAGCCATACTCGAACCTATATGCAATCTTTGTGGATTCTAGTACCCACTAAGGAATTAAGGTAATTCCTCGAATTAGAGGTAGAGGCTATCAATTCATATAAAATAGTGAGAGAACCTTTAGACTAAAGTCTATGTCTTTAGGCTTGATTAATTCATATACTAATTAGGTCTATGTTTTTCTTTCTTTTCAGAAATGGCTAGTAATTTATCGCTCCACTCACTATTGATAGTAATGAGCTTATTGGACCCAACTTTGATAGCCAGTATCAAAAGTTGAATATTGATCTTGAGCCCAATCGAGCAAAAAAGTTTAGGACTGAATCGAGTCAAGCAGACTATGACCCAAATAGGCTAAAGAGAAATGAGCAATTAGTTGCTGATCAAAGTGCTTATATGATAACATCTTGTAATTTCTCTATATGTGACACTACTACCTGGGTATTGGATACCGAAAGTCTAGTTCACATATGCAATTCATTGCAAGGACTTCAAGTTAGTAAAAAAATTGAGAACGACGAAAGATTCCTAAATGTGGGAGATGGAAGTCAATTTTCAATTCAGGATTTAGGAGTTGTCGAGCTTGTTAAGTCTAATAGTATCCTTTTAAGTGATTGTCACTATTGTCCATCTTTCTTGATGAATATAATATCTATTGGTCTTTTGGCCAAAGATGGTTATAGTTTATCAATAAAGAATGATTATTATGATATTATTATGAATGATGTTATAATAATACGAGGACAATTAAGAAATGGCATCTATGTAATGTTACAATCTATGAGTGTAATGTACACTCCAAATAAATATCCAAAGTTAGATAATGTCACAGATGCCTACTTTTGGCATTGCAGGCTCAATCATATTAACAAAAATAGGATAAACAGGTTAGCATAAGAGGATATCCTCAATATCAATGATTGTGAATCATTGTCGATCTGTGAGTCTTGTCTTCTTGAAAAGATGACTAAGTCATCTTTTACTGAAAAAGATGAATGAGCTAGTGAAGTTCTAGATCTAATACATAGTGATGTTTGTGGACCTATGAACATTAGTGCTAGAGAGTGTATAACTATTTCATTACATTTATAGATGGCCTATCTAGGTATGGATATGTCTACTTGATGAAACACAAGTCCGAATCATTTGAAATGTTCAAACAATTTCATAATGAAGTAGAGAAATAACCTAAAAAAAATATTAAAACTCTTCGATCTGATTGAGGAGGTGAATACCTTTTCAGTGAATTTCTGATATATCTTGGAAAGAATAGGATTCTATCACAATGGATTTTTTCAGGGACACCACAGCATAATGGTGTCTCAGAAAGAAGGAATCAAACCTTGTTAGACATGGTTCAATCCATGATGGAGTTTGCAAGTCTGTCGATCTCTTTTTAGGGATATGCACTTGAGACAACTTATTTTATGCTCAATAATATTTCAAGCAAGTCAGTTACTAAAATAGTATATGAGAAATGGTCAGGGCGTAGATCGAACCTCACTTACCTTAAGGTCTGGGGGTGTCCGACTTATGTCAAATGATTACAAATCGACAAACTCGGACCTAGATCTGATAAGTATAATTTTGTAGGGTACCCCAAGAAAATAAAGGGATATTACTTTTATCTCCCTGCTAAACAAAAGGTATTTGTCAGCAGTAAGGCATACTTTTGGAAAAAGAGTTCCTTAGTGAAGGAATAAGTGCCTCTAAAGTTGAGCTTGACGAAGTTCGACAGGTAGAAGAACTGACACCAGTGACTGAATCTGAATCGAATTTGATAAGATCAAATCCAGAGCCCAATATACAAACATCCTTAAGGTGATTTGGTAGAGTACTGCATCAGCCGGATAGAGACCTAGGTTTTTGGATCTGGGATAGGGATCCTGTTGAGCTCGATGAGAACATCAAGGATCCAGTCACCTATATGGATGCAATGCAGAGGTTCGACTTTGAGAAATGACTTAAAGTCATAAAATCTGAAATGGAGTACATGAAGATCAACAATGTATGGACATTGGTTAATCCACTTGAAGGGATAAAATCCATAGGATGTAAATGGGTCTTCAAAAAGAAAAGGAACGCAGATGGAAAGATTAAGACCTATAAAATCCATCTGGTTGCCAAGGGGTATCGTCAACATTATAGTGTTGACTATAATAAGACGTTCTCTCCTGTAGCAATGCTCCAGTCCATTCGGATCATGCTTGCGATAGCGGCATACCTGGACTATGAAGTCTGGCAAATGGATATGAAGACAGCTTTTCTAAATGGAGAGCTGAATGAAGAGGTGTATATGATACAACCCAAAGGGTTTACATCCACAGATGAGTCCAGAATGTGCAAGCTTCAAAGATCCATTTATGGATTGAAGCAAGTATCTCGAAGTAGAACATACATTTTGATAAGGTGATCAGAATGTAAGGCTTCGTTAAGAATGGAGCAGAATCCTGTATATATAAGTGGGCTAATGGTTCAGTAATTATATTTCTTATTTTGTTTGTGGATGATATTCTCCTAATTGAAAATGATGTCCCTACATTATAGAGAATAAAAGTGTGGCTGTCGTCATAATTCTCCATAAAAGATCTGAGAGAAGCAGTCTACATCCTAAGGGTGAAGATCTATAGGGATAGATCTAAGAGGCTGCTCGGACTCTCCCAATCAACGTACATAGATACCATGCTGAAATGGTTCAGCATGGAGAATTTCAAGAAAGGCTATCTTCCGATAGGCCATAAAATTTCTCTCGAAGAAGGATTGTCTGACAACCCTCAAGAGAGAGCATATGAGTAGAATTCTATAAACATCGGCAGTGGGTTCTATAATGTACGTCATGACATATATATAAGATCAAATGTGGCATACTCACTAGGAGTTGTAAGCAAATACCAATTAGATTCGGATGAGAACCATTGGAAGGTTGCAAAAACCATCCTTAAATATTTGAGAAATACTAAGGACCAGTAGCTCATTTATGGAGAATCTGACTTGAAACTCGTGGGATACACTGATTTTAGTTTTCAATCAGATCGTGATGATAGCAAAAATATGTCGAGATATATTTTTACCCTAATAGTGGAGCTATCTATTGAAAAAGTTTCAAGCAACACACCGTAGCCGATTCAATTTGCAAGGCAGAATACATCGCAGCGTCCGATGCTGCAAAGAAAACTATATGGCTGAGGAAGTTCATCACCGAGCTTGAAGTGGCATCCTCCATCGATGGTCCAGTTCTACTTTATTGTAATAGTACTGGAGCCATAGCTCAGGCAAAAGAGCTGAAGGCACATCAGCGGATAAAGTATATTCTGCATCGCTACCATCTTGTTCAAGAGATCATGGATTGAGTGACGTCGACCATCAGAAGATCGATGGAAAGGAGAATCTGACCGACCCATTAATTAATGCCCTTGCGGTAAAAAAGTTCGAAGATCACAAAATGAAGATGTGTATACGATACTATATCGATTGGCTTTAATACAAGTGGGAGTTGTTGGAAAATATATCTCAAAACTAATCGTCAGTCTATTGATAGTTGTGCTATTTGATGTAATTGCACATGAATTAATTAATAAAATATTTATTTATTAATTTTTATTATAAGTTTGTACATCTTCTATATTGAACTTCTGTATTATGATGAAAGTCTTTAGAACTATTTTAAATCGATAAAGGAGGATTTATCGTTTAGTCCTTAAATGAGTTTGCGAACAAATGATATGCTGGTATAGTTTGGTTGTGTGCCATATAGGTTGGTTGTCCTCTTAACCAAAGAACATGAAGATGCTGGTATGACATGCAGGTGAAATATAGGAGTATATTTCACTGAACGTGACCAACTCCGAAGCACTCTACTGTCAAGAGTCACTCCGAAGGGATATGGGTATAAGTATCCCTCTGACTTGAGATCACAACGGTGACTTGCAAGAAACTCACTGTGCTTTGATGTCAGACTATCTGAATTTCTAATTCAGGATCGAAAGATTTTTTAGTACAGTCAAGTATTTGTGAAGTCAGTGCGTGAGTCAAGATGAAATTGACCACTCTAAGAGATTGGAGAGAATGCTTTGTATTTCAATTTAGTAAGACCTTGGCCAGGGCAATCCTTGTGAGGAGTCACAGGATATATCAAGTTGAGACACATAATGGATGCATTGTTAAGAGTTGACAGTTTAAACTCTCGATCATCTTAGCATCAAGGGTCAAAGGGATGAATTATACGGTAACTATATCCAAATAGGTTCTTGAGTATTGCTTTGCATACATGCGACCTATCCGGACGTTGGGTACCATTGCTAGATGGTTACTCCGATTGGTACAGAAATCAATTCCTGTGCTACCAGTTTAGGTTTGACCCTATGGGGTCATATGTATTAGAAGTTTCTCTCCGATCATATGACTAATCTGAAGAGTCTCACTAGATGGGGACTCTGCTGAAGAGTCCCACTAGACAGAGACTCTAGGGAAGAGTCCCATTGGACTTAGACTCTATCATTAATGGAAGATTAAATAGTGATTAGATTATTAATTAGCTCAATTTGATTGAGCATTAAAGTCTGGATTAAATTTGATTGAATTGGATTCAATCAGGTCAAGTCTGATTAGGTTATGAGATGACCTAATCGCTAAGAGAGAAATGATCCTGATTTGATCGGATCTATAGCTCAATTAATTTATTGATTTGATCAGATTTAATTAAGGTTATAGGAGTCTAATTAAATTAGGTTCATCATATTTTAATTGGATCTAATTGGATTGGGTTTGAAAGAAATCTAATTGGTTAAACCCTAGAGTCCCAAATGAATGGGATTCTCTCTCTTGCGACATCCGAATTGTCTTACACCTTTTCATACCATATAAAATTAATTTGTATATGAGAAAATTAAAAGATAACTCTTCTTTTATCACCTATTAAGGATAAAAATTGATTATTTTTAATTTGAATTCAAAATGGTTTGAATTTTAATCTAAAACCTTATCCTTATCTTTCTACATGTTGGCCATTTTTGAAGGTGCCTATTATGTGCAAGAAAAGAAAGTCTTTCTGATGGTTTTCTATATCTAATTTTCTTTGGTAAGTCTATCTTTAAGTTAGATAAGGGTGAAAAAATGTTAGAGTCAAATTAAAATTTAAAATGGTTTGAATTGCAACAAACTAAAGCTCTTATCCTGTCTTATCTAGTTTATGCGATAATTATAAAAAGGCCATAATTTTGTATGCCAACGTGAGAGCTTTTCACTATGAGATACCAGAAAGAAAGAGGAGCTAAAATCCTTCTTTGGGGTATGAGGTTTGGGTGGTTTTCTTTCTTCTTTGGCATGAATAAAAGAGGAGACCATTCTCCTCTCGGGTGAGAGATCTAGAACTGTTCTAGGTTTTTGAGTGAGGAAAAAATCAAAGAGAAGAGTCTTCATTTTATTTTTCTCCGGTATCCAGCATCCTCCTCTAATCCATCTTCGATATTGAAAAGATTTGAGGCAATCGAAGAAGGAGATCAAGTCAGATCTACCATCAGAAGCCGACTGCGTGAGCTAGCACTCCTGCGAAGGGCTGATCAGTCCGAGGGCTCCGTGTGGACCATCCGTAGAGGTCGAATGCTTGTACAACTGTGAGCGATCAGAGAAGATTTTTAGATCTACATTCTCGATCATAAAGTTTGACTACCTATACTCAGATATTGGGTTCAAAATCCTAGAAGTGGTAGATTAGATCTATTACTAAATATTATTTTTGGTTCACATGCTTGTTATTTTGGATTCAGATTTTTATGCATATAAATTCATATTATAGATCCGTTTGTAGGAGTTTTAAGATCAAATCTTATGCATGCATTTATAGATTAAATAGTTTAATCTAATATTCTTCTGCTAAAAAATTTTTGAAATGCATGCATGAAATCCCTGTGTATCCTAACAAATGAGGCACCTAAATTCCTAGCCACACGCCATAATCAAGAGACCCAATCAAGTGGGACTCTAGGTGCCCAAATTTCAGGGCACGTGTGACAAGGTTTTTGGCATGAAAGGATTTGAAATTCTTCTCTGATGGGTTTGAAACTCATGTGGCATGAAGATCAGTGGTTGATCTTCATCAACACTATTTTTCAAGATTTTATTGGCTTCTAGATTTGATGTGGGATGCTAGGAATGTTGACCAACACATAGAAAATTTTTGGACATGCGAAGGGATGTGAAGACTCCTTCTACCTTAAGCAGAAAGAGACATCTTCTTTATCAATTTCTTGCCTTATCTAGATTATTTTAAATGGTGATTTCACTTGGCAAATTTGAATTGAATCTGATTAAGGAAAGGTTGTAAGAAAGGCATCTCTTTAGCAGGTGCACGATGAGATTTATTGGTTGTGTGTAGGGTTGCAACTTCTCTTTTTGTTTTTAGTAGAAGGAGGCATCTTTTGATCAGAGATCTTATCTATTCTGAATCATCTTTGAAAGGAGATTCCATGTGATAATTTTTGAAATTTTTTTGATCAGCAAATAATGCCTAAAATGCCCTTTCTGGGTGCACGCATGGGAGAAGCTTGAAATGCTGTATATGTCTCTTCAGAGTCCTTTTGCCAAGGGCCTTATCAAATCTGATAAGAGACTTTTAGATGTGCATTTGGAATGAATTGTGGTGCTTCATTAGTACCCTTCTGACTCTATAAATAAGGTATGGCAAATAGGCTTTTCGATGTGATTTTCTTTTCAGGACCAAGTGCTGTCCAAAGTTCTTCTATTTAGCCTAGGTGTTAGGACAAAGCCTAGTCATCTTAGGACAAGGGCTAATCCTATTAAATCAAGGCTAATGAAGATCCTAGAGGAGGAAATTAGAAAGCTTAAGAAGTATTTTGATGGTTCAAAATATGTGTTGATGGTTGGGATGATTAGATGAAGCATCGACTTCTAGATGCAAGGCTAGTCGAGTTCTAAGAGCTAGAACTCTTGAAGCAAGACTCAAGTTAGAGCGCTGTCCTTGGTGCAGTTCCTATATGGATACTGTTGGAGGGCAGACACTTGTGTACCTATAGAAATTTAGCAAGATAGGTAAGTCTCGATACCTTTTTGTTATATATTGTTCTTTTT
This sequence comes from Elaeis guineensis, assembly GCF_000442705.2. Taxonomy (NCBI): domain Eukaryota; kingdom Viridiplantae; phylum Streptophyta; class Magnoliopsida; order Arecales; family Arecaceae; genus Elaeis; species Elaeis guineensis. The sequence continues at coordinate 48,556,492 of NC_025994.2, forward strand.
TTGTATGGTCAGGGTGATTATTGGGCTTAAGGATTTTTGGTGCGCTGAGGTATTTTGAATAAAAAATTTTAAACACCAGTGCTTCCATTTCACCTGCCAAAACCCAACGGGGTGACCTAATTTTCTATGTGTAAGTCTTTCCTTTTAGCGTGGAGTTGAGGCACAAAAATAAAGTGGCGTGGAGATGGGTAGGCGACCAAGAATTTGATAAGTTTCTAATCAAACTAGGAAATCTTGAATCTTGATTCAAATTCCTAACCAACTCTTGGACCAATCCTCACCAACTTAGGAATTAGTTATAACCAAATAACTAATTAGGTCCTAACCCAATTAGGAATCCAATTAGATCCTAATCCAATTAGCAAAAGAGTTGGGTTAAACGCCATCAAGTTAGGGATTGAGTTCTTGGATATAAGATCATCTCATAACCAACAGAGCTTAATCCAATCAAGCCTATTATCCAATAGGGTTTAATTCAATCAAACTTCAATCAAATTAAATTGAATCTTATTCAATTAAATCTGATTTGAACCTAATTGCTCAATCATATTGAGCTCTATTGTAATCTAATTGCAAATTAAATCCTCCAAAAAAATTTACTAACCCTTGGTGAATTAAATATTGCAACTTTTGTATTGATTTAATCATCAATTAAATTGATAATTAAATCCTACTATGATTTATAATCACAAATCAACCATCTGATTAATCAAAAGTATCTTTTGTGTGTGACCCCATAGGTTTTATTTTGTTTGGTAGTGAGGTATATTGTGATCTCTATCACAGTATCATCGAAATCTTTTTCAATAGGTTGGAACCATTCTAACTCTATCCATCAAGAATCATCGATCATCAAAATGATGCTTATAAGCCCCACAATCCACCAGTGATATCTAGCAGTATGTAGTGGCAACCCAGTAGAATGAATTGTGATGAACCTCTAGATGTAGTTGACGTGTGATACAGTCTCTCTATCATGAGTCTCGATTAGACAGAGGTTATAGATAACTCGTCAAACATAATCGTCAGTCATATGTAAGATTTATTCAACTCGAGTTCATATTATGAATATCTATGAAAATTTTTTTCCATCAATCACTCTGCCATGATCAAGAACTTCTGAACTCAATCTCATAAATCACATAGGACTACTCATTTTTGCTAAGGTCAACAGATCCCATCAGATGCATACCCTACTCTTATAATGGATCAACTGTCATCAACATCCACTACAAGGATTTATTGAGGCTATGTTTATATGTAGTCAAACTCTAACAGCCTCACTGTGAATAACTGTGGCACCGTAGGTCAAAAGACTAGCGACACTACTGTAATATCGAGAAAGTTACAAATGAGTGAGCAGACATTCATGTGACTTCTTGTATTGCTTAGCTCAATGTTAGTTATTCTCTAACAACCACCTGCACTCTCGCTCCAGTATCTCTATATCGTAGACTCGAGACTTATCCATCCAAAAGAAGCGATCCGTGCATCAGTCTATCTGGATCAATCACCATTCCTGTGATGATCCTATAATTAGGAGCAATTTAAAAATTAACCATCAATGACACATGCCTCAAATTCTCAATTCTTTGAAAATATGTATTATCATCTTATTAATCCCTTGGATAATTCATGGATACATACAACATGAATGGTTATAAAACTTTCTGTTAAGTACAAAATAATATCCTAGAATTATAATATGTGTCAGTCAAGATTGACATCTAGGCATACATCTAACAAAATCAAATCTGGATCACTTAAGATTTGGGGTTGTCCGGCCCATGTCAAACGACAACAGACAGGCAAGTTAGAAACAAGATCCCTAAAAGCTTAATTTATAGGATATCCTAAGGAGTCTTTAGGATATTATTTCTATATCCTAAAAGATCACAATGTGATCGTGAGTCAAAATACCATCTTTCTTGAAAAATAGTTTATTCAAGATAGAGGCATAGGGAGATAGATTGGGCTTGAAAAGAAAGTCTCTGAAAAGTAAAGAGCTTCAGAACCTGTGGAATTGATTCAATTAGAGCCAATCTATGCACCTCCTCCTCCACTTTATAAGTCTAGTAGGGTTTTCCATCTTCTTGAGAGTTATTTAGGTATCGTCACAGAGGATGTTGAGGAAATGTTCCTCACTGGGAATTGGGTATATGGTGATGACCCTAAAACCTGTGGCGAGACGATATCAGATATGAACTCTGAAAAATGATTAGAGGCAATAAAGTCTGAAATTGACTTGATGTGCTCAAACCAAGTCTGGACTTTAGTGAATCCACCAGCAGGTATTGTACATATTGGGTGTTAATGGATCTATAAGAGAAAGATTAGTTCGGATGGAAAGGTAGAGACTTTTAAATCCATCCGAACATTGCTTGTCGTTGCAGTATATCTCGACTATAAGATATGGCAAATGGATGTAAAAAAGGCTTTCCTTAATGGATATCTTGAGGAAGATATCTGTATGGAGCAACTGTTTGGCTTCACTTCCAATGATGGAGATCATAAGATTTGTAAGCTGCAAAGATCTATTTATGGATTCAAGCAAGCATCTCGGAGTTAGAATGCACGTTTTAATGATGTGATCAAATCATTTAATTTCATCAAAAATGAAGAGGAGCTATACGTCTTTAAAAAGATCAATGGGAGTGCTGTTACTTTTTTCGTATTGTACGTGGATGGCATCCTCCTAATTAAGAATGACATTCTCATGTTAACGTCGATCAAATTGTGGTTGTTAAAAATTTTTTTCATAATAGATCTAGGGGAAGCATCTTTTATTTTAGGGATTAAAGTCTATAGAGATAGATCTAGAAGGATACTAGGATTGTCACAGAAAATATACATAGAGGAGATGCTGAAAAGGTTCGGTATAAAAAACTCTAAGAGGGGGTTTGTACCCTTCAGATATGGGATCCATCTCTCTAAGAAGTTGTGCCCCAACACATCAGAAGAGATGGAATGTAGGAGCAAGATCCCTTATGCTTCGGCCATAGGGAGCCTCATGTATGCCATGCTTTGTACACGACTTGATATCGCCCATGCTGTGAGTGTCACGAACAGATATCAGTCGAATTCAAGGAAAGAATACTAAATTTTTGTGAAATATATCTTTAAGTACTTGAGAAGAACTAAGAAAATATTTTTGATCTTTGAAAATGGAGAATTAAGGATGCATGGATATACTGATTCAGACTTTATGTCTGACATTGATGATCAAAAGTTGATATTAGATAATATTTTCTTATGCAATGGTGGTGCTGTAAGCTAAAAGAGTTTCAAGCAGCCTGTTATAGCAGACTCTACTATGAAAGTAGAGTATATCGCTGCATCAAAAGCTACTAAAGAGGTATTCTGATTTAAGAAGTTCGTTACGGAGCTGGGTGTGATGCCATCGGATATCGTTCCACTATTCTGTGATAACAACAGTGCTGTAGCTCTTGCTAAGGAGTAGAAGTCTCATCAGAAATTCAAATACATCAAGCGATGATCCACCTCATCTGTGACTATCTCGAGAAGGGATACATCGAGGTGAAGAGAGTCGACACCGCGGACAATGTGGCTGACACACTGACAAAGCAATTGAGCCAGTAAAAGATTGAAGCCCACCTTAAAAAGATGGGATTTAGATTTGTAGCCAATTAGCTTTAGGTCAAGTAGGAGTTTGTTAGATGTATATCCTAAAAACCAGATTGACCAACACTTGTAAAACTTTATAAGAGCATATTTTATAATATTGACTTATAAATTAATAAAATTAAATTTATTTCCATGCATATTTATGTTAAATTGTGTCTATGTATTGTCTATTGAGTTAATAGATATAATGACACATATTCTCAAGACTAGTTGAGAATTTGAGATATGTGTCATTAATAATTAATTCATAAATTACTTTTAATCATAGGATCATCATAGGGGCAGTGCTTGATCTAGAGAGATTGGTGCATGATCACTTTCTTAAGGTAGATGGATCTTGAATCTATGGTGTGGAGACATCGAAGCGAGAGTGCAAGTATTTGTTAGGAATAAAGGTACTGAGCATGACCAAACATGAATAGTCGCTAGGATGTCTATCTTCTCATCAGTGACTAACTCGATGCTATGGTAGTATGCCTAATTCTTAGACCTGCGGTGCCTCGGCTATTCACAATGAGGTTGCTGTAGTTTAACTATATCATAACTCGATCTCCTAGCCATACAGAGCTTTGAGGTGTATATTAGCTACAGTAGACTCATTAAAGGAATAGGATACACACTAGATGAGATCTATTGACCTCGATAGATGAGTAGTCCTATGTAGATCATGATATTGAGTCTTAAAGCCCATGGCCACGATAGTGTGAATGATGGAAATATATTTTCATAAGGTTTCATAAGTGGATTGAGTCGATTGATTCTATCATACAACAAGAATCAAATTTGACTAGTTATTCTTAATCTTTGTTTTATCGAGACTCATGATAGAAGAATCGAATCACATGGCAACCGCACCTAAAAGTTCAACCATTCAATTCTAATGGATTGCCACTACATACTGCTAGGTGTCACTGATGGATCATGGGATCAATTAGAATTATTTTGATATTCGATAATTCTAAACTAGATGAATTGAAAAGGGTTTCGATGATATTGATGATAAAAATCATAATATATCTCACTATCAAATAGAATTGAACTTATGGGATCACACAAACAAGGATATTCATCTAGGATTGCATAATTGGGCTAATATAGTCTAATTGGGTTAGAATTAATTAAATCTTAATTTTGGGTTTAAGAAAATCATGCTAGTATATGATTAAACCTAGTTTCTCCTTGATTTGGGTTTTCTATTAGATAGGACTTGACCAAATCAAAGCAAGCTCATTTGGACACCAAGAGTTGGAGTCCCTTAAGCTACCCATGTAAGAATTAAAGGATGGGACACCAACCACATATTTCTTCGATGTTTTATGCGTAGAAAGAAGGGCACATGCCCCCTTGATAAGATCAAGAGGCGTGCGCCACCTTGTGGATGGGGTAAAAGGATAAGAGCTTCATCCCCACTTGAATTTGAAGAGTTTAAATTTAGTTTCAGATGAGGGATAAAGCTCTATTTAAATTTGAAGAAGATTTATCCCCATGTGGATGAAGATAAAGGCTGATTTGAATTTGAAGAGTTCAAATTCAAATAAGGGGAGATAAGATGAGGCCATGCCCCATCTAAATTTTGTTTCACACCATGGTGCATGAAGATGTTTTCTTGTGCATTTTGTATGAAGAACGTTATAGAGAGCAGAGGGAAGGGGCGCCAGATATAAGGAGTCCTTGAAAGAAACTAGTAGGCATTTCAAGCATGCTTTTTAAAATTTTTTTAGTGAAATACATTGTAGGAAACAGATCTAGGGTTTCAGGGTTAGATCTTGAAACTTTTTCAAGATCATACAGCGGAAGACTAAAATAAATCAAAATTTATTTTCTAAGATCAGAAAATCCCTAGATCTAAGATCCTATTACATGATTATTACATAGCATTAAATCAAAAATTAAAATATATATAAATATAGTATGAACTACATGTTGATCATATCAACATGTTTCTATACTAGCTACATCTAATGTATGTATTAAATAATAGATCAGATCTATTACCTTGCAAGTTAGACGCTCTAACCTCGCTGATCCAGGCTTAAGGATGATGTTGCAAGCCGTACACGCATCCGGCCTCTAGGAGTCATCCACACGAGCCCACGAATCTCGATCAGAAGTCCTGCTTCAGGAAATCAGCACAGTATGCTAGTACTGCGCTGATCCTTCTTTGATGGTTGATCAGGTGCCTCCTTCTTCTTGATTTGGACTCTTCCAAAGATAGAAAGTAAGGAGGAGTTTCAGATCTGAGACGCTCTCAGAAAACTCAAGATGGAAGGAGGAAAGATATGAAAAAAAAACCCTAGAAGAAGACCCTCTTCTTCTTCACGTTTTTCTCTCTAGACACCCAAACTTGCATCTTTTATATCTCCACGACTCAAAGGTATTTCTCTCTGATTTTTGGATGGCAGAAAGGCCTCTCAAAAAACTATCTACCCTTAAAATTTTATGAAGAAACTCTTCTTATATAGAGAGATATGATAGAGTCCATGTCTAGGTCAAACACCTAGTCAAGGCTTATCCAAACATGGCAAGTAAAGGGACGCCCAATTCTTGAGCACCTCCTCCATATTTTTATACATGGATCACCAGAAAAGGGTGTACAATGTAAAACCTAAAAGCCACAAAAATTTCAAAACAAATTTGGATAAATTCGGTACAAAATTGAAAAAGTTTTGGATTTCTAAAACTCTATCTCATAGAATTCAAAATCCAAACTTATTCCTTTTAGATTTGATCCAAATCACCTTCCATGTAAGAAAGAAGAGAGGAGACCTTTTGTGAACATGGGAGAGATCTGGGAGAGGGCTTTTGTCGCACAAAATAAGTGGAGATTGGCATTGAATAAGAGAGAGGGCGTGGAGAAGGTTTATGTGGCGCAAGGTGGAATCCTAGTCCTACTAGGATTCTGTCTCATGACTTGTTTTAATTTGGTTTTCCAAACCAAATCAAATCAAAATTAGATCAACCCAATTAAAATAGATCTTAACCTAATTAAGAACCTAATTTAATCAGATTAAATTAGATTTAAATCTGATTTAATTTTCTAATCAAATTAAAAATTAGATTGACCCAAGTCCTAGTTGAACTAGGATTAGATTTTTCCTTGCACTTGGCTTATCCAATAAACCAATTGGACTTGATCCAATCAAGCCCAAACCAAATCTAATTAAATCATATTTAATTAGACTTAATCTCATCCCATTGGCTTAATCAAATTAAGCCAATTAGCAATCGAATTGCTAATCGATCCTCCTGTAACACTTGCACTGGGTTAAATGTCAATCGTATTGATTATTTAACCCTATAATGATTCTTAATCGTTGATCAACCATCCGATCGGATCATGAACTCTAATGTGTGTGACCTCATAGGTCCGAACCTAAGCCGGTAGCATAGAAATAAATTCCTATACCAATCGAAGTGACCATCTAGCAATGGTACCCGACGTCCGGATAGGTCGAATGTGTAGAACAACATCCTTAGAATCCATGCGGATATAGTTTTCATATAATTCATCCCCTTGACCAAAATGATCATAGGACACCCCAGAGCTCAACTGTCAACTCTGATCAGGTTGTCCACATTGTATTTCAAAATATCAAATCCATCTGATGGATTACCCTGGCCAAGGTTTTGCTAAATTGAAATACAGCGACTCATTCTTCTCCAACTCTTGGAGTGGTCAATCCCATCTCGATCATACTCTGACTTCGCAAGTACTTGACTGTGCCCAGAAGCCTTCCGTCCCTGAATTAGAAATTCAGTTAGTCCAGTACCAAAGCACAGTGAGTTGCTTGCAAGTCACTGAGGTGATCTCAAGTCTAAGGGACACTTATACCTATATCCCATCAGAGATATTCTCGACAGCAGAATGCTCTGGAGTTGGTCACGTTCAATGATGATGTACCCTTACATCTCACCTGTATGCCATACCAGTGTCTCCACACTCTTTGGTTAAGAGGACAACCAACGCATATGGCCTACAGCGACCTATGCTCGATAGAAGCTGTCGTCCTTATTAACAGCCTATCATTTGGTCGTGAACAATTTTAAGGACTAATCGATAAATCCTCTCTTTATCGAACCTAAATAGTCCTAAGGACTTCATCATAACAATGGAGTTCATTAGAAGATGAAAGGAGTTCGACAACCTAGCCGATTAAAAGGAGAACCTAGCCGACCTTCATGGTGAATGGGTCGGCTAGGTTCTCCTTCATCATACATCGTTGACCTTCATGGACTCCATTTCGGATTTCATGGCTTCAAGCCATTTCTCGAAATCAGGTCTCTGCATAGCATCCATATAGGTGATCGGATCCTCATTATTCTCATCAAGTTTGATGGGATCACCGTCCCGGATCAAGAAACCGTAGTATCTGTCCGGCTGACGTGGTACTCTACCGGATCGCCTTAATGGTACAGATATATTGGGCTCCGGATCTGATCTAATCATATCCGACTCAGGTTCAGCTATTGGTGTTGGTCCTTCTACCTGTTGAACTTCATCAAGTTCAACCTTAGAGGCAACGGTTCCTTCACCAAGGAACTCCTTTTCTAAAAAGATTGCCTTAAGGCTGACGAACACCTTTTGAACATCAGCATGGTAGAAAAAATATCCTTTTATCTCTTTGGGGTACCCTATGAATGAGCATTTGTCAGACCTAGGTCCAAGTTTGTCTGTGACTAATCGTTTGACATAGGCCGGGCACCCCCAGACCCTAAGGTGTGAAAGTACTGGCTTACGCCCTATCCATATCTCATATGGAGTCTTAATTACAGACTTACTTGAAATCCTATTTAACAGATAACAGGCCGATTCGAGTGCATATCCCCAGAAAGATATCAGCAAGCTAGCAAAAAAACCCATCATGTATCGGACCATGTCTAACAAAATCCGATTCCTCCTTTCAAACACACCATTATGCTGTGGTGTTCCTGGAGGAGTCCATTGAGAGAGAATCCCATTCTCTCCTAGATATGTGAGAAACTCACTAGAAAGGTATTCTCCTCCTCGATCAGATTGAAGAGTTTTAATACTCTTCCCAGTTTATTTTTCTACTTCACTTCAGAATCGTTTGAACATTTCAAATGAATCCGACTTATGTTTCATCAGATAGACATATCCATATAGGTATAGGTCATCCGTGAAAGCTATGAAGTAGAAATATCCACCTCTAGCACTGGTGCTCATGGGCCCACATACATCAATATGTACTAGGCCCAAGAGCTCAGTAGCTTTCTCACCTTTTCCAGTAAAAGGTGACTTGGTCATTTTACCAAGAAGACAGAACTCACAGGTTGGAAGTGATTCACAATCACTGACTTTGAGGATTCCCTCTTGAGTCAACCTGTTTATTCTGTTCTTATTTATATGACCTAGCCTCCAATGCCATAAGTAGATATTTGACACACTATCTAATCTAGGGTGCTTGCCAGTAGAATAAACTCTTATCAGGCTTGATCTTTTTGGTCTGGCTCTGCACAGATGTCCCAGCCTGAACTTGCACCTTCTTGTCTTTCTTCTTCTTGTTCTTCTTTCCTTTCTCAAAGGGTCGAGAACCAGAAGATGAACCTCCCACTGAGTTCACTGAGTTCACCGACTCCTTGAGGAGTTGGTGATCCTTCTCAAAGTTCTGAAGCAACCCCATTAACCCATGGTAGTTTACTTCAGGCTTTGTCATTTTATAATGAGTGAGGAATGGGAGACAAGACTTGGGCAGCGAGTTCAGTATTGCATCTTTCCCAAGCTGCTCATGCAAGGGAAAGCCGAGCTTGCTCAATCGTTCCATCAGCTCGATCATGTACAATACATGATCAGTGATAGAGACTCCATCCCGTATTTTGGCGTTGAAGATGGCACAACTAGTCTTGTGCCTCTCTACGTCATCGGGTGTGCCAAAGGTATCCTCCAACACTTGAAGCATGTCCTTTGGCTGAGCCGTCTCGAATCTGCGACTAAACTCGTCGCTCATGATAGCAGCCAGCATGATACAGCGCACCGTGGTCCGGTCACTGAGCCACTTCTGGTAAGTGTCTCTAACTGTTCCACGTGCATTGACAGCTGGCTCCTCAGGTGCAGGATCCATTATCACATATAGGATCCGTTCATGCTCCAGGACTATCTTCAACTTTCGGTACCAGCTACCGAAGTTGGGTCCCACCAACTTATCATTGTCCAACAATGATCGGAGCGATAGGAAAGTGGCCATATTTGCACAAAGGAGAACCATAACCTAATTAGTAATTGATTCATTAAACCTAAAGATTTGGACTTTAATCAAAAGGTTTCTCCCACTATTTTATTCGAATTGGTAGCCTCTACCTCCAATTCGAGGAATTACCCTAATTCCTTAGCGGGTACTAGAATCCACTTAGACTGCACACAAGCCCAACTTTGGTTGGCCAACCCATGTACATCTAAGGGTAGGTTCATAACCAATTATTTCTCTAAATAATTTCTAGTAATTTTAATTTTGCCCCAGAAACCTAATCAGTAGGCTTTGGCCTCCACTGTAAAGATCCGGTTAGGTCCAACCATTAACATGATCATACTTGGTGTATCTAACCAACGAATGATTAAGCCCAACTTTGGTTGGCTCACCTAACCACCATTAGAGAGATACTTCCAAGTCGTCATATGATGAGTGATAATTCCATTAGTCAACAAGCACCAGGCCTTTGGGTCTGCAATGATTATTGAATTCATGAACTCATTATCAAACACCTTAATGGGAGGCTATGACTCAGTTATCTCCATAACTTTATCATTTTAAGGACCTAATAATTTTAGAGGATTTAAATAATATAGAGGATGAGGTCAGATGAACCAGCTTATCATGATCCTCCCACTGGCTTCACCAAGTCAGCTTAAGGGAGACCAGGGCTGGTCTAGGAGCACCTAAATCAGTCACACTGATTTACCTAGCAGACATGGGTCAGCTCGAATAGTCAAGTGATCCGATCAAAACATAATTTCACCAAGAGGCCAGGTAAGTTCGATCAGTGGGAGGGTCTGCCAAAGCTTGCCTTAGACACCATCAGAAATGGCCAGGTAAGCAGGCTCCCAATTAAAAACCACCAGTCTGATTTACCTTAGACACCAACTGGTTTAATTAGTTTCGATTAGATCAACCTAACAGTTCGTGCTAGACCGCTTAGCCAAGAATCAAGTCCATTTGGTTCTCGTTAAAGACATGGACTTGACCAACTACAACTATTGTAATTGATCTAGAGAATCCTTGACCTAATCTAAGACAACAATTGATTAGATTTAGTCAATTCTCTAATTAAGTCCATCTTTAATCTAACCATAGGTCTAACCCAATTAATGGACCTAATTTTCACTAATCCATTAACCCAATGTGTTATGATTTGTGTCTTAGGTTCTTCAATTCACAATCCTAGAACCTAATCAAACAACTTCTTAATTCTTAATTAAGTTTTGGGCTGAGGGTTGGGTTCGGCTTTTCAAAAATTATTTTCATATTTGTAAAACAATTTTACAATATGATTCTACCAATCATATTGCATGTTTGATTCATAATCAAGATGCAAGTGAAATAAACATGAAACTACTTTAGATCTAATCTAAACAGGTTCATGTAATTGAAACAATTTCAACTTTAAATAATTTCTTTGCATAAAAAATTATTAACAAAGAGATTTTATTTCAGATTTAAACATCTTTTAAATCTAATAAATTATAAATTTAATCTAGATCATATCTAACAAATTTATGATTAAAGATAGATCTACACAAACTAGGACAACCTTTGCACTGTAAGGGGTAAACCTTACAGCAGGACAACCTTGCAGTTTGTGATTGATCTAAAATTTTAATTTCAGATTTAATAATCAGATTATAAATTAGATCTAATCTAAAAAATAATCTAAGCATGTATAAATAATCATGTAATAAAGAACCTAGGCTCTGATACCAATTGTAGGAAACAGATCTAGGGTTTCAGGGTTAGATCTTGAAACTTTTTCAAGATCATACAGCGGAAGACTAAAATAAATCAAAATTTATTTTTTAAGATCAAAAAATCCTTAGATCTAAGATCCTATTACATGATTATTACATAGCATTAAATTAAAAATTAAAATATATATAAATATAGTATGAACTACATGTTGATCATATCAACATGTTTCTATACTAGCTACATCTAATGTATGTATTAAATAATAGATCAGATCTATTACCTTGCAAGTTAGACACTCTAACCTCGTTGATCTGGGCTTAAGGATGATGTTGCAAGCCGCACACGCATCCGGCCTCTAGGAGTCGTCCACACGAGCCCACGAATCTCGATCAGAAGTCCTGCTTCAGGAAATCAGCACAGTATGCTAGTACTGCGCTGATCCTTCTTTGATGGTTGATCAGGTGCCTCCTTCTTCTTGATTTGGACTCTTCCAAAGATAGAAAGTAGAAGGAGGAGTTTCAGATCTGAGACGCTCTCAGAAAACTCAAGATGGAAGGAGGAAAGATATGAAAATAAAAACCCTAGAAGAAGACCCTCTTCTTCTTCACGTTTTTCTCTCTAGACACCCAAACTTGCATCTTTTATATCTCCACGACCCAAAGGTATTTCTCTCTGATTTTTGGATGGCAGAAAGGCCTCTCAAAAAACTATCTACCCTTAAAATTTTATGAAGAAACTCATCTTATATAGAGAGATATGATAGAGTCCTTGTCTAGGTCAAACACCTAGTCAAGGCTTATCCAAACATGGCAAGTAAAGGGACGCCCAACTCTTGAGCACCTCCTCCATATTTTTATGCATGGATCACCAGAAAAGGATGTACAATGTAAACCCTAAAAGCCACGAAAATTTCAAAACAAATTTGGATAAATTCGGTGCAAAATTGAAAGAGTTTTGGATTTCTAAAACTCTATCTCATAGAATTCAAAATCCAAACTTATTCCTTTTAGATTTGATCCAAATCACCTTCCATGTAAGAAAGAAGAGAGGAGACCTTTTGTGAACATGGGAGAGATCTGGGAGAGGGCTTTTGTCGCATAAAATAAGTGGAGATTGGCGTTGAATAAGAGAGAGGGCGTGGAGAAGGTTTATGTGGCGCAAGGTGGAATCCTAGTCCTACTAGGATTCTGTCTCATGACTTGTTTTAATTTGGTTTCCCAAACCAAATCAAATCAAAATTAGATCAACCCAATTAAAATAGGTCTTAACCTAATTAAGAACCTAATTTAATCAGATTAAATTAGATTTAAATCTGATTTAATTTTCTAATCAAATTAGAAATTAGATTGACCCAAGTCCTAGTTGAACTAGGACTAGATTTTTCCTTGCACTTGGCTTATCCAATAAACCAATTGGACTTGATCTAATCAAGCCCAAACTAAATCTAATTAAATTATATTTAATTAGACTTAATCTCATCCCATTGGCTTAATCAAATTAAGCCAATTAGCAATCGAATTGCTAATCGATCCTCCTGCAACACTTGCACTGGGTTAAATGTCAATCGTATTGATTATTTAACCCTATAATGATTCTTAATCGTTGATCAACCATCCGATCGGATCATGAACTCTAATGTGTGTGACCTCATAGGTCCGAACCTAAGCCGATAGCATAGAAACAAATTTCTATACCAATCGAAGTGACCATCTAGCAATGGTACCCGACGTCCGGATAGGTCGAATGTGTAGAACAACATCCTTAGAATCCATGCGGATATAGTTTTCATATAATTCATCCCCTTGACCAAAATGATCATAGGACACCCCAGAGCTCAACTGTCAACTCTGATCAGGTTGTCCACATTGTATTTCAAAATATCAAATCCATCTGATGGATTACCCTGGCCAAGGTTTTGCTAAATTGAAATACAGCGACTCATTCTTCTCCAACTCTTGGAGTGGTCAATCCCATCTCGATCATACTCTGACTTCGCAAGTACTTGACTGTACCCAGAAACCTTCCGTCTCTGAATTAGAAATTCAGTTAGTCCAGTACCAAAGCACAGTGAGTTGCTTGCAAGTCACTGAGGTGATCTCAAGTCTAAGGGACACTTATACCTATATCCCATCAGAGATATTCTCGACAGCAGAATGCTCTGGAGTTGGTCACGTTCAATGATGATGTACCCTTACATCTCACCTGTATGCCATACCAGTGTCTCCACACTCTTTGGTTAAGAGGACAACCAACCCATATGGCCTACAGCGACCTATGCTCGATAGAAGCTGTCGTCCTTATTAACAGCCTATCATTTGGTCGTGAATAATTTTAAGGACTAATCGATAAATTCTCTCTTTATCGAACCTAAATAGTCCTAAGGACTTCATCATAACAACGGAGTTCATTAGAAGATGAAAACTTATGATGAAGATGCCAAATATATTTTATTTATTAACAAATCAATTACAATACTTGGTTGCTCAACCGTCAACAGCTTGACGATTGGCTTTTTGGGACACATTTCCCAACATACATAAGATTAAATAATTTAATCTAATAATCATGCTTTAGATTAGATCTAAAAATACCTATCCTAGGATCTATAATATGATATATTGCATATATAAGATCTGAAATTAAAAATCTGCATGCATGATCATATCAAACATGCGGTAGATTTAATCTACAATAAGTATGAATTCAAAACTCATCATCTGAGCATGGATAGTAGATCATCGCAACTGAATATCATAGATTTGGGGTCTTTCTAATTGCTCACAGTTGCACAAGATGTCCAGCCTCTATGGATCGTCCTTTCAAAGCCCTGCACAGATCTATCTCTTCAGGAGTGCTAACTTGCGAGAAGATCCTATTGATGGCTGATCTGCACCTTTCTTTCGATCTCTCAGACTTTTCTGAATGGGAGGATGAAGGTTTTGTGGAAGGAAGGAGGAGAACTCTTCTCTTTTTTATTTTCCACTCACCCAAAATCTTAGAATAAATTCTAGATCTCTCACCCAAGAGGAGTCAGATCTCCTCTAATCTCACATGCTAAAGAAGTTTTCCTACCCCAAAACCTCACACCCCACTTCTTAGATTATCTCACAGTGAAAATTATCTAAATTTTGCGCACAAAACTCAGCCCTTCTTAAGGTGGGCGTGGATAGGTAGATAAGGATAAAGATCTAGGTAGTTTTTTAGTTCAAATTCAAACTATTTTGAATTCAAACCCTAACCACTTAATCCAAACCTTTAGGGTGTTGAGATGGGGTGACAAAAACACTTTTTGCATGATGTTTTCTCATGTAAATTCTGAATTTGCATTGACATAGATGTTGTGGGTAAAGGGTGTCGCATGAAAGGATGAGTCCAATCAAACTTGGACTCTAGGGTTTATCTATTTAGGTCTTCATCCTAATCAAATTAGGTTTGACTCAATTAGATAACTTGAACCTAATCTAATTAGGTACTAAACTAACTTGATTAAATTCTAATCAAATTAAAATTTAATCGAGCCCAAATCTTGATCAAATTAGGAATCAATCACCCTTAGCGATTAGGTCATCTTATAACCTAATGGGGTCAAATCTAATTGAATCTAATTTAATTAGATTTGACTCAAACCATATTACTTAAATAAATTGAGCTAATTAGTAATTTAATTGCTAATTAATCCTCCTATTCACTAATCTTTAGCGAATTATTTCATTACAACTTTTGTATAAGGTTAACCATCAATCATATTAATGATTACACTCTTGAATGATTCTCGATCATGGATCAGCTATTTGATCAGTCAGAATTTTTTTTTGAGTGTGACCCCATAGATTCAAACCTAAGCTGGTAGTATAGGAATAAATTTCTATACTAATCAAAATGACCATCTAGCAGTGGTATTCGACATCTGGATAGGCCAAATGATTGCAAAGCAACATTCTATTGGGCTCCGATGATGCAGCAAAATATAAATATCAAAATTTTTTATAAGCATTCAACTATTAAAAATAAGTTTAACAATTAAAGTAGACTATCAAAACACAAAATCTTAGAAACACCTTGATGATTGCAATCAAATAACATAAGCATATATAATAAGAAGTGATTAGAAGCCATATACCAACATGAAGTCGATCATCTAATAATCTTGAGATCTTCACAAGACTCTAAAGTAGAAGCTGAAAGAATAGTACCCTACAAGACAATCGCATGGGGATACGAAGAAACTTTTCTGTATTTTTTTTCTTACTCATTTACATGCCATTAGTTATTTTTATTTATGAGGTATTATATTTTATTATTTGCTACATCATATTTTAATGATTATGATAAACCTCGTAGATTAGGGCAATGATTTTAGGGCCATGATGAGATCATGCTAGTGAGATCTAAAATCTTGATACTCCTAATTTAAAATATTCTTAGTCGTCGGATCATCGAGTCAGAAATTGATGATGCCGATAAAATTGGTACATCCTATGTATGCTCGATGGAGAGGGTGGTTGATTTCACAAGCACTTATGTGGCGACACTAATACAAGGATATAGGTACTCATTAAAGAATGAGTTTACTGAACTAATCTACGAGAAGAATATCTGATGGAGCCTTACATCATGTCGACAGATGATTCTCCAGTGGGAGTGGTGTATGCAATCTTTTGACTTGAGATCACCATGGTATCTTGTGTACGTGCAACCTTACTTTGGTTTATTCCCTAGCATGCCACTTTGAGATGTGTGTGAGATATTATGAGTATGATAAAGTATGCATGGAGGTTGTGAGTGGTCAATAAGGAATCGATCACTCCTTATAAGAAGAGAGAACATCCTATGTGATCTCATAGGATGATGACTCTGAGAGTCTCTGGCCAGAACAGGGATGAACAATAGAAAAGATTTTTACTGATTCATCAATTGAGTCATCATCATCAGATCGAGATACATATGGATAGATATTTGGGTTTGACATATTTTCATATCCATGGCTTTTTCAGGATGTTGTGTGATCGAAGGATTGAATTGCACAGTAACTCACCATGAAAAGGTACTTTTGATATTTATACCAAATTTCATATCTTTTGGATAGTCATGACATGTTACTAGATATCAATCTTGACTCGTAGACTCATCAAAATTAAAAAAAATTAATTTGAGAATCAATTAGGAAGAATCCTAGTTGATTGGGACTCTTGAGCTGACCTAATCTAATCGGATTAGGATTATGTCATGAGTTTGGATCCACTGTTGGCTAGATTTGAAACCCAATGGGTTACACACAATAGAAATTTGATCTTAATCTAATCTATTTAGATTTATTAAAAATCCAATGGGTTAATTGAATTGCTTGCATATGAATTAACCCAAGTTTGCAATTGGGTTTAGTGCAAAGGTGTTTGTGCTAACCCTTAACTTGTCTTGATCTAATGTGATTAGGTTTGAACCATCTAATTACTAGGTGGTTGATTTGGTTTTTATGAAAAAGTTCTATGTGGAATCAACCTCCTCCATGCCAAAACCATACGCCAAATAAATGTGTCACCCAATTTATTTTAGGCGTTAAAGGACAGGAGTCCTTCTTTCATACTCCTCTTAAAATTTTTATCATGTTCCACACGTTCCAATATTTTATGCGCCATTAGATGATGCCTTGGGATATGTGGGCATGGAAGAGGAGAAGGAGTCCTTCTCAAAGAATGAACTCCACACCAAAATTAATATGGATGCCATATTTTTTTGGATGATGAAATGGAAGAGTCCATTTCATATTGGACTCTTAATTCATTCCTTTATTTCATGCATTCCCTTTGCTCCACATGCCATCTGATGGCTTTTGGAGATATGTTGGTGCAGAAGTGGAGTCCTTCTACATGAAGGCTCTTCCACACCCAATAAATTTTATATAAAGAATTTATATCTTTTATGGCAAGTTATGGGACGTCACATGGGATGGTGTTGCACCAAACATTGTTTGTTCTCCCAAAACTCTTAATTCTTACACACCATAATTTTATGGGACTAGAGAAGGAAGAGTCCTTCTACTCCTTAATTTCTCCATATGCTATTTTGGTTGTGGTGATTTATTTCATTGCATGGAGAAGTTGGGACGCCAAAAGTTGGCATCACTTGGAATTGGATAGTGCCCCTTTGTTACCTATTTAAAGGGGCTGCTACACCTTGGTTCCACATCCCATTTTGGCTGAGGATAGGCATGAGAATGAGAGGAAAAAAAGAAGAAAAATCTGAAAAAAAGATAAGAAAAAGGGAGGAAGAAAAATAGAAAGAAAGGGATGAGAGAAAATGGAAAGCATGTGATGTTTGTCCTAAAATCAGGTTGTTCATGTGTTGAATATTAAATCTGATTTTTGTGTGGTGAGATCCTTTGAAAAATGGTTCCTAGATTAGTCTTAATGGAGGTCTCAAAGGTATACAAGTGATGGTGTAACCAGTTCTTATGAAGGATGATTGGCAGTAAGCTTGAGAAGAAGGCTGCAGCATCATGACGAATTGGGAAGGGCCCTGATCAGTCTCGTGTGGATCACCGTTGGAGGGCTTCTACTTTGAAGTCTCATGGAGATATCAAGATTATCAATTCATGATTTTTGTGTTGGTATATGATTTCTGATCTTCTGTTGTTATGCATGCTTATGTTATTTGATTGCAATCATCAAGGTGTTCCTAGGACTTTTGTATTCCGATAGTCTAGTTTAAATGTTAAACTTATTTTTAATTATTGAATGCATGTAAAAATTTTTAAAATTTATATTCTACTGTATCACTAAAATCCAACAGTGGCATCAAAATTATCCTTGATTGATTCAATCAAATTTTATGTTATTTTTGTGATATGGATTAGATCTAGTTCAAACTATGTCAAAATCAGATTTTCTGATTGATGTTTAAATGATGTTTTTAATCTATTTTTATAAATGATAAATATTATCAATCCATAATCAAACTTTGGATATATAATTTTTATGATTTTTAGACTTGTTTGATAAGTTTAAGATTAGATCCATAATCTAATTTTTGATAGAATTGTAATCCAGTGCATGTGATGCACGAAGCCTTGGAGTGATATATATGGACGTACATTGCCAAAACATAGGGTTCTTATATTTGATGCATCTACCTAAGATCCAAGAGTTGACCACCATGTTATTGGGCACTCACCATTGTGAGTCTTCCATCTTAATTGTTGTCCTAGGTATGTGTGGAGTCAGAAAATTTTGGTCATAAAAAGGATGCATCGGACTTCGATTAGGGTTTTTGCCGATGGATTTGTTTAACTATAATTCATTATTCTAATGTAATTGAAATTAATGATTATAGATTAAATTAAATTTATAGTTCTAATTTTGATTAGAAATCATGTTTAATTTAGGTTGATCAAATTATCATTTACCTAATTGGGTTAGGATTTGAGTCATGATTGATCAAATCTATGCTAACCTAATTGGATTAGTGTTAATCTAGAGTTGGTCAACTCAACTCAAAAGGATGACAAATGATTAACTTAAAATTATGAATTGGGTCAAGTATTGAACCTGAATCAAAAACCCTAGATGGGCCTTATGCCCATATTTTTGAACATCTTAATCGACATGTGTATGAATGATATCGCAATTAAAATAACATGAGTAGTTTGTTATAATATTTTATAATTATTATAAAATATATATTGTATGGTTATAGACTATGGTACATCCATGTGATGGATGTATGCATGAATGCTTCACTATTAGCTGATTATATAAATGCATCTGCAAGAGTTGCAATAGGGGCTGGGTACTCCTGATGTATTGTATTATTAGTTGTACTTTTCTTTTGTTTGTTCTCAACTATTGATTCAGACTTTTTGATGTAAAATTATAGAAAAAAATTTATTTAAGAATAGATAAAAATTATTTCTTACTATTTTCAAATATAGATTAAGCATTCATGGTAGACTTCATGGAGATGAAGACTGTACTATCAGGTGTTTAAGAGCGGAGGCACATTTAGATTGACCATGAGATGGTTCAATCTATGATGCACCTAGGGTATGAACCATATATCATCCTGTGGCTTAGATGATCTTTCAAAAGTCTATAACCATTAGTTTTTCATTTTATGCTCTTATATGTTGGTAGTTAGTTTTAAAGTTTAGATTGCATATGATGCATGAATATATGTTTAGGATGTGCATGAAACCTAAGTCCTCGTTAAATTATATTAAGTCATAATAGTAAAGTGTTAAGAACACTACCCATGTCTTCCTTCATGCTAAGCCAGTCTTATGTCAAGAACCATAGTAGGGTTATTGTGCTATCCACAAGGCTTACTGTGGGGACTGATTTGATACTGTCTTGGTGCATAATGAAGCTAATGATATTTTACTCATACTAAGTCAATAGAGTATGTCAAAAATTATAGTAAGTTTGTTGTGTGCTATCCACAAGGCTTGCTATAGTGATTGGTATGATGTTGACTTAGTGATGCTTATGGCATATTCTGATAGTGCTGCCTTATTGTACTATCCACAAGGATAGTATTATTCAGATATAACCATATAAGATTGAAGGATATGATTTAACTAAAATACTATAGGTTGTTATATTATCCATAAGGTTATAAGTATTTTAGAGATAAAAATTATGTTGAGAGTTGCATGAGATGTTATTGGTAAAAAGTTATCTACCCTTTAACTCATAGGAGCTTGTTGTGCTATCCACAAGACTTTTTATGAGGAACAGGGATCTCAACTCTACTAAAGAACTTTATGATAGTTTTCTCAATTTCATACTTGAGGACTATAAAATTTGTTAAAATAGTGGAAGACACAATTAGATAAAAAATCTTGTCTAAATTGTGCATGTTATCATGAGTAGTCTTTTGATGTTCACTATCACTGCATAGGATGTTTATGAGGACTATATACATTTGCATCTTCACTATCACTGCATAGGATGTTTTTAAAATTGATCAAACTTTATGGAATGGTTGAGGAATAGAAGGTGAAGAATGTCTTCACTATGGGTATCTATTATTATTACAGTAATGATGAGCATTAGAAATAAATTACAAGAATTATCTTGCAAGTGTGAAACAATAGCAGGATGCAAAAGTTGCATCTACTAATGGTTGGTATATGATACAAACTAATAAATCATTGAGTGTTTTAGCTTTAAAATTTTAGGTATGTGGTACCTTATATAGGTTCCGCTTATGCAAAATGTTGCTGGATTTATAAAGCTGAGGTAAGGTGACTACTTACCATTTTGGCACTAATGGATAGTTCATTCACGCTAAGGCGGTAGGAACCTACTTATTTAGAAATTAGTAGACTATTGTAATATGTCTGAATTTATCAGAAATATTATTTCAAATTCTTTGCTATTATAGAATGATTTTGAAATTAATGTAAAGAGCAAAAGTTACTCTCCTTCTGATAAATTTTAAGGCTATGGTCTTATGTTTCTGTCACTCAATGACATTGTTCTTCATATTGATGAAAACAAGAAATGAATATATGATGGTCACATATCTCTGGCATTGCCAACTTGACTATTTATATGAGTCAAGGATAAATAAGTAATACAAAGAAGAGTTCTTTGTCTATATGATTTTAGATCATATAGAACATGTAAATTTTGTCTCATGGATAAAATGACCAAGATCCTATTTACTGGATATGAGAAAAGGTGCGAGCAAATTATTAGGACTTGTACATAAGGATGTTCAAAAGCTAATAATATCTCGATCTAGAGATGGATACTTCATATGAGATATGGTGTGTTCTCTAATTTGCTTCACAAATCTAATTCTAGGGATATGCCTTAGAAATTACTGTATGTGTTTTGAATGAGATACCATAAAAATCTATTACTAGCACTCCATATGAGATATGAAAAAGGCAATAGGCATGTTGCCCAGCTTATGTGAAAAGAGTTGATGTACATAAGTTTGTGCTAAAGTAGATTTATATATATTTATAAGTTATCCTAAAGAGTAGTATGTGATACTATTTCTATCATCCTACTGGACAAAAGGTGTTTTGTCAATAAGTATGCCATCTTTTAGAAAAAAATATTTTTCTAAGGGGATAGTGGGAGGATAATTGAACTTGAGAAGTTCAAGACCTATGAACTATCATAACCTGTGGAGTGTCCGTAAGTTGATCCTTAACTAGATATATCCATTGATAAGGCACAACCATGACATACAGCTCCTCATCGAAGGTCAATTTGAGTGTGTAATGTACCGCTCAAAATATGGATTTTGTCATTGTGAATGACTGTACACCATACATCATTGTGAATGATATTTTCTTGATCTATTCGAAAATCATCATGAGTAGAGACTCTGACAGTTGGCTTGAAACTCAGATATTTAAAATGAACTTCCTGTACATTAACCAAGTATGGACTATGGTTGAAGCACCTATGGGTACAACCCAATAGATTGCTATCAAGGATGTCAATCTAAATTTTTGCACCCATTTATGTGGAATACATACAACATATTAGGAAGGTAGTCTCAATATTGCACTCAATCAATAACATGCTTATCACAAATGTTTTCGTAGAAAAAGACTTGGGTTAAGCATCCAATATACTTAGCATCTATAGTGACAGATGTAAGTGGATGTGGGCTTATCTCAGTCTAGGTACATGGATTTTGTGTTGAAAGGGTTCAACATAAATGGGTGTAAAGGAGTTTACTTACCCATGTACCAAGCCTGATGTGGATCATGTCTTATGCATAATCATTGATTTCAGGTAGATCCATGATAGGATCTTTTGAAAATGATGAAAAGCATTCTCAAAAGTATTAGAGAAGTAGTGAATTGGAAGAGTTTCAAATAGCAAACTATATTTGTCTCAGTTATTTGCTGTTAGTGAAGATTGCTAAGGAAAGTCGCTTGATGAAAGCTTTCATCACTAAGTTGGGTATGGTCTCACTAGGTACCTATGCACATTCTAGGCACTTTCACCTCATTCATGATTTGATCATAAAATGAGTTAATATTAAGAACATCATAATGGATCAGCTCACTAAGCCTTTATACAGCGGTAGTGTGTTCGCCACTCTAATTACATGGGCATCAGGTACAGGGGCGATTGGCTTTAGTGTAAGTGGGAGATTGAAAGAATAGTGCCCTACAAGCCAATCGCATGGAGATGTGAAGGAATTTTTCTATATTTTTTTTTCTACTCATTTGCATGACATTAGTTATTTTTATATGAGGTATTGTGTTTTATCATTTGCTGCATCATATTCTTATAATTATGATAAACTCCATAGATTAGGGCCATGATTTTAAGACCATGATGAGATCATATCAGTGAGACCTAAAATCTTGATAGTCCCAATTTAAAATATTTTCAGTCATTGGATCATTGAGTTGGAGATCAATGATACCGATAAGGCTAGTACATCCTATATATGCTCGATAGAGAGGATGGTTGATCTCACAATCACTTATGTGGTAACACTAATACAAGGATGTAGATGCTCATTAGAGAATGAGTTCACTGAACTGACCCACAAGAAGAATATCTGATGGAGCCTTACAGCATGTCGACAGATGATTCTCCAGTGGGACTGGTGTATGTGATCCTTTTACTTGAGATCACCATGGTACCTTGTGTATATGAACCCTTACTTTGGTTTATTTCCTAGCATGCCACTTTGAGATGTGTGTGGGATATTCTGGGTATGGTAAAGTGTGGATGGAGGTTGTGAGTGATCAATATGGAATCAATCACTCCTTATAGGAGGAGAGAACATCTTATGTGATCTCATAGGATGATGACTCTGAGAGTCTCTAGCCAGAACAGGGATGAATAGTAAAAAAAAATTTTACTGATTCATCAACTGAGTCATCATCATCAGATCGACATACATATGGATAGGTATTTGGATTTGACATATTTTCATACCCATTTTCGAAATGTTGTATGATCGAAGGATTGAATTACACGATAACTCACCATGGAAGGATATTTTTGATATTTTCACTAAATTCTATATCTTTCGGATAGTCATGATATATTTCTAGATATCAATCTTGACTTATGGACTCATCAAAATTAAAAGAGTTTAATTCGAGAATCAATTAGGAAGAGTCCTAGTTGATTGAGACTCTTGAGCTGACCTAATCTAATCGGATTAGGGTTATATCATGAATCTGGATCCACTGCTAGCTATATTTGGAACCCAATGGGTTACACATAATAGAGATTTGGTCTTAGTTCAATCTATTTGAATTTATTATAAATCCAATGGATTAATTGAATTGTTAGCACATGAATTAACCCAAATTTCCAATTGGGTTCAGTGCAAAGGTGTTTGTGCTAACCCTTGACATGTTGCCTTGACCTAATGTGATTAGGTTTGAACTATCTAATTGTTAGGTGGCTAATCTAATTTTTATGAAAAAAATTCATGTGGAATCAACCTCCTCCATGCCAAAACCACACGCCAAATAAATGTGTCACCCAATTTATTTTAGGCATTGAAGGAGAGGATTCCTTTTTTCATACTCCTTTTAAAATTCTTGCCATGTTCCACACGTTTCATTATTTTGTGCGCCATCAAATGGTGCCTTAGGATATATGGGCATAGAAGAGGAGTAGTCCTTCTCAGAGAAGAAACTTCACATCAAAATTAATATGGATGCCATATTTTTTTGGGCGATGAAATGGAAGAGTCCATTTCATATTGGACTCTTAATTCATTCCTTTATTTCACGCGATCCCTTTACTCCACATGCTATCTGATGGCTTCTGGAGATATGTTGGCGCAGAAGTGGAGGAGTCCTTTTGCATGAAGGATCTTCCACACCCAATAATTTTTATCTAAAGAATTTAAATCTTTATGGCAAGTTATGGGATGTCGCATGGTATGGTGTTGCACCAAACATTGTTTCTTCTCCCAAAACTCTTAATTCTTAAACGTCATAATTTATGGGACTAGAGAAAGAAGAGTCCTTCTGCTCCTTAACTTCCCCACATGCTATTTGGGTTGCGGTGATTTATTTCACTGTGTGGAGAAGTTGGGACACCAAAAGTTGATGTCACTTGGAATTGGATAGTGCCCCTTTGTTACCTATTTAAAGGGGGTGCTACACCTTGGTTCCACATCCCATTTTGGCTGAGGATAGGCATGAGAATAAGAGGAAAAATAAAAGAGAAGACTAGAAAAAAGATAAGAAAAAGGGAGGAAGAAAAATAGAAAGGAATGGATGAGAGAAAATGAAAAGCATGTGATGCTTGTCCTAAAATCAGATTATTTATATGTTGAACATTAAATCTGATTTTTGTGTGATGAGATCCCTTGGGAAATGATTCCTAGATTGGTCTTAGTGGAGGTCTCGAAGGCATACAAGTGATGATGCAAGCAGTTCTTGTGAAGGATGATCGACAGTAAGCTTGCGAAGAAGGCTGCAGCACCATGGCGAATTGGGAAGAGCCCTGATCAGTCCTGTGTGGATCACCATTGGAGGGCTTCTACTTTGGAGTCTCGTAGAGATATCAAGATTATCAGTTCATGATCTTTGTGTTGGTATATGACTTCTGATCTTCTTTTGTTATACATGCTTATGTTATTTGATTGCAATCATCAAGGTGTTCGCTGTTATAAAACACCAGCAACCAGTAAATTGTGGGACACCTAACACCTTAGGTGTGGAACTCCTTGGGACTCGCATCCCAAGGGATGGGCATGTAGAACACCCAAGAGAAGAGAAATGGAGAGAAAGAGAGGGCATGGAGAGAGCCTTTGGGCATGAGAGGCTGCTAGTTTGGATGCACTAGGGACCTTGGGGAGGTCCTTTTAAATAGGCATAAGAATTGAATCCTGTTCAATCACATAATATAAGTCCTACTTGCATTAGATTTCCTATTTACTTAAGTTATCCAACTTACTTTAGGATATCCTTTAGGTGCCAACAATTGGAGCCCTTGCACCCATAATTAGACACCCCAAAATATACCCAAGAGATGCTCCATAAGAGAACTAAAAGCCCTCTAATCAATGGACACGCCCAACTTGATCAAATCAAGGTGGCGCCTAAAAATAACTATCAAGAAAATTAATTAGGGACTTGCACCCTTAAATAATATGATCCATAATCTTAGACATCCAATAATTAGATTCTTATGAATCTTATTCATGTAGGTTACTAGCAGATAATTAAATTAAAATTATCTTATCAAATAAGTAATCCCAACAAAAAGAGAAATTGGGTCCAACTATGTGCTAGCAAGGTTTTCATGAACCCAATGGGTTTCTCTAAATCCAATTGACACTTCATAAGCTCAATTACTTATTTCAGGCCTAATTTCTTTGTTGTATGATCTCATAGGTTCAATTCTATCTGGTAATGAGATATACAATAATCTCTATCATTATATCATTGAAACTCATTTCAATAGATCAAAATAATTTCACTCTAACTCAGCAAGAATTGTCGATTCAGAATGATCCTAGTGAGCTCTCACAATCCACCAGTGATACCTAGTAGTATGTAGTGGCAACTCAATAGAACTGAAATGAACCTCTAGATATAGTTAACATATGATTCAGTCTCTCTATCATGAGTCTCGACTAGATGGCAGGTCATGGATAAATCGTCAAACCTCAACACAAGTCATATGATAGATTCGATTAGCTTAAGTCCAGTTGTGACTTCTATGGAAACTCTTTTCCATCAATCACACTACTATGGCTATAGATTTTTGGACTTAGCCTTTCAAATTTCATAGGCTTGTTGGGTATAAAATACCCACAGCCGAAGTTCTCAACAGGATTAACTCTGCCCGGACTCCTATGGGAGCCAGACTCCGCCCACAACTCCGACCTCAAGGAGGACTCCGCTCGGACTCCTACGGGAGCCGAGCTCTGTCGCCAACTTCAACTGTCGGTAAGCTCCGTCGGGACTCCTACGGGAGCCGGACTTCGCACCTGACTTTAATTGCAGAGGACTCCGCCCGAACTCCTACGGGAGCCGAGCTCCGCCCGCGACTTCAACTCTGAGAGGACTCCGCCCGGACTCCTACGGGAGTCGGGCTCCGCCCACGACTTCAACTTCGAGAGGACTCCACCCGGATTGCAGGAAGACTCCACCCGGACTCCTACAGGAGCCGGGCTCTGTCCACAACTTCTGCCGCAAGGAAGACTCCGCCTGGACTCCTACGGGAGCCGAGCTCCGTCCACAGTTTCTACAGCAAGGAAGACTTCGTCCGGACTCCTACGGGAGCCAGACTTCGCCCACGACCTCAACTGCAAGCAGACTCCACCCGGACTCCTACGAGAGCCGGGCTCCATCTTCAATCTTAACTGCTGGTAAGCCTCATCCGGACTCCTACGGGAGCCGGACTTCGCACCTAACTTTAATTGCAGGGGACTCCACCTGGACTCCTACGGGAGCCGGGCTCCGCCAACGACTTCAACTTCGAGAGGACTCCGCCTGGATTGCAGGAAGACTCCGTTCGGACTCCTACGGGAGCCGGGCTCCGTCCACAACTTTTGCTGCAAGGAAGACTCCGCTCGGACTCCTATGGGAGCCGGGCTCCGTCCACAACTTCTGCCGCAAGGAAGACTCCGCCCGGACTCCTACGGGAGTCGGGCTCCGTCCACAGTTTCTGTAGCAAGGAAGACTTCGTCCGGACTCCTACGGGAGCCAGACTTCGCCCACGACTTCAATCGCAAACAGACTCCACCCAGACTTCTACGGGAGCCGGGCTCCATCTTCAACCTCAACTGCTGGTAAGCCTCATCCGGACTCCTACGGGAGCCGGACTTCGCACCTAACTTTAATTGCACGGGACTCCGCCCGGACTCCTACGGGAGCCGGGCTCTGCCCATGACTTCAACTCTGAGAGGACTCCGCCCGGATTGTAGAAAGACTCCGCCCGGACTCCTACGGGAGCCGGGCTCCGTCCATAACTTCTGCTGCAAGGAAGACTCCACCCGGACTCCTACGGGAGCCGGGCTCCGTCCATAACTTCTGCCGCAAGGAAGACTCCGCCCGGACTTCTACGGGAGCCGGGCTCCATCCACAGTTTCTGCAGCGAGGAAGACTTCGTCCGAACTCCTACGAGAGCCAGACTTCGCCCACGACTTCAATCGCAAGCAGACTCCACCCGGACTCCTACGGGAGTCGGGCTCCGTCTTCAACCTCAACTGCCGTTAAGCCTCGTCCGGACTCCTACGGGAGCCGGACTTCGCACCTAACTTTAATTGCTGGAGACTCCGCCCGAACTCCTATGGGAGCCAAACTCTGCCCACAACTTCAACCGCAAGTAGACTCCACTCGGACTCCTATGGGAGCCGGGCTTCATCCTCGACTCTAACAGCAGCAGACAGACCCCGCACGGACTCCTACGGGAGCCAGACTCCGCCCGTGACCCCGACTGTAAGTAGACTTCGTCCGAACTCCTATGGAAGCCAGACTCCGTCTTCTACTCCGATTGTGGGAAGACCTCGCCCGAACTCCTACGGGTGCCGGACCTCGCTACCAACTCCAACCGAACTTCGGCCGACAAGTCTGGACCCCCTGGCAGGCCACAGTAACGGACAGCACTGCTCCACTCCCTATGGCGAACCCCACGCAGCTCCATTACTCCCTGACAGGCCGTATTAACGGCCATGAGTCCGCTCCACTTCCTGCGGCGGATCCCGTGCGATTTCACCCCCCCTGACGAGTCACGACAGCGGACGCCGCTCCACTCCCCGTAACTGATTCCACGTGGCGAGCCACGACAATAGCCACGATCCCACTCCACTACCCTCCACAATAAATTTCTCCTGACTCTGGGCGGCCCACTACTAGATGGTTACAGGTGTCGCCATCAATCTGTTGCCCCCTCCGTCTATAAAAGGGGAACTCCAGATACGTTATTTCATAAGCTCTCATTTTTTACCTCAAAACTCTGCTAAATTTTTCGTTCGAGTACTCCATTCTTGTTGAGGCAGAGAACTGACTTGAGCATCGGAGGGTCTTGCCGGAGCAACCCCACCTCCGGTTTAGACTTCCTTTGCAGGTCCCGGCGGTGACCGCGACTCCTTTGACTCCAGCTTCTCCGGCGCAAGCGGATTTTTGCACCAACAGGACTACTCCTCTCTATCAAGGTCGATAAATCCTATCTTGATGCGCACCCCACTCCTACAATGGACCAACTATCGCCAACATCCACTACAAAAGCTCATTGAGATCCATATTTATGTGTCAGTCAAACTTCAGCAGTCTCACTGTGAGTAGTAGTACTATCTCAAATCAAAGGATCGGTCATACAACTACAGTATCAAGACAATCACTGACGATTGAATAGAAATCTAAGTGATCTCTCATATGATCACGCTTAGTACTAGTTGTTTTCTGACAATCACCCGCACTCTTTACCCTGTGTCTCTACACGATAAATCAGAGACTCATCTATCTCGAGAAAATTGATTTGTGCACTAGTTCTAGATTTATCACTATTCTCATGATGATCCTATGATCGGGAGTATTTAGAAATTAAATACATATCTTTAATTCTCAATACTTTGAGAATATGTATCGAAACTAATTTCATGAACGATTCAAGGACATATCACACTTGAATGAAAAAAAAATTACTCTTTTATTGATCATATCAATATATTAAGTATAAAATTATATCCTAGAATTATTACAATGTTGCCCAGCTATGCAACCCAAGAGGGGGGGGTGAATTGGGTTTCTAAAAATTTTAAGCCCAACAGATTACTTATGAAGAACAAAACAAAGACTTTAAATCAATATTAATTACCTAAAACAGTATTGCAAGGATATAATAAAGAAATAAGATAAAGCGATAAAGCACACCACAAACACAAGGATTTATAGTGGTTCGGTGCTAACCTTGCACCTACATCCACTCCCCAAGATCCTACTTGGGAATTTCAATCCACTATCCTTTGTATTCAACCCGAATACAAAACGTCGGAAACTCCGACACTAGCTATCCCAAGCTAGATCACTTGTTTTCCGGGTACAAGTAAACCCAAAATACTCCGATTTCAGGTTCGGATCAATCTTTCCTTGTTTTGAAAATCCTCCAAAAACAAGAACAAAAACTCACAAAGAGTTAGAAAATTTTGAGCACAGATTAATACAATAACAGCTCCTTAAATGAGCGAATATAACAATAAAAGCTTTTACTCAAATGAAGAACCCCTTTTTCGGATTTTCTCAAAGTGGATGAACGCTTGAATACTTGAGAAGAGGTTGATTATTGATTGAAGATCTCTTGAAAGCTTTGAACGATCTCTAGATCAAGGTTGAAACAATAGGCGTGAAGGATTCTCTCCTTGAAAGCTCTTGCTTTTTTTCTTTCACACTCTCTCTGGTATATTGTGGATCCTCTCTCTTTTTCTTTTTGGATTTTTCGTTGATCTCAGGCTTTTTCGTGCAAATTTCGGATCCTCTCTTCTGTTCTTCTCTCTTTGATCTGCCGATTGATCTTTTTCTTCACTTATGTTTCTCTCCAATTTGATCTGCTATTTAAACTGCAATTTCTTTCACCATTTCAAGCATTTTGTAGCATTAGAAGCAAGAGAAAATAATTTAGGTAGATAAAGAGCCATTAGAGCAATTTTAGGAAGCATAAATGGCAATTAAAATGGGCAAAAAAATAGCCGTTGCTGATATTTCCCGTCGCAGGGGTCGACTCATGAGTCGACTCATGCATCAGGAGTCGACTCATGAGTCGACTTCTGTTGCACAGACCAGAAGGTCTGATTTTTGGATTTTTCGGCTCAAATCAGCAGAGGTCGACTCATGAGTCGACTCATGCCTTGTGGATCGACTCATGAGTCGACTCACAGGTCGTGCCAAGTCAAAAATCCAGCGTGCCATGGAATTTTTTTGCGTGCCAATCAGCTCACAGTGCCATGAGTTGACTCATGAGTCGACTCATGTACTTCAAACCTTCATAACTTCAAAAATATAAGTCCAAATATAATGAAATTTTTACCAATAGTTTACAAATCATTTGTTCTATCAAATGATACTATCAAATCAAAATTTTAGTGAAATTACAATTTTACCCTTGAAGAGCATAAGGACTTTTTCATTTTAAAATTATTTGTATCCCTTCAATCTGCTTTGTAATCATCAAAATCAATCTAGGAGCAACAATCTCCCCCTTTTTGATGATGACAAAATATTTGAACAAAAATATTTATGTTAATGCATTAATTTCAAAAGAATCCATTATAGGTGTATATGCTTGAAAAGAGTATGATTCTTTTGGCATGTAATATAAATGCAAAAATAGTTTGTCCATTTTCTTAAAGATTTGAAAAGGGTATTAGATCATTTTGAGTTTAAGATATATCAGAGCAAGAGAAGATAAATAACTTTTGCAATGTATTAGAGCAAGAAATATAATTTTTACAATGATATCAGAAAAGATTTTACAATGTATCAGAGCAAGAAAATTTTATAATATATCAGAGAAAATTTCACACTGTATTAGAGCAAATGTCAGAGAAAATTTCACACTGTATCAGAGTAAATGTTATAATATATCAGAGAAACTTTCTCACTGTATCAGATCAAATTTTATCATGTATCAGAGCAAGTTAAAAGAAATTTTAGGGTGTATCAGAGTAAATCAAATTTCTTAAGTTGTATCAAGGTAAATAAAGTTTCAAAAGATGTATCAGAGCAAGTTTGAATTTTGAAATATATCAGAGCATAAAAAAAATACTTATTTGCATTGTACTTATGATTTTGCTTTTGATGGATGGCTTTTTGTTTAAGTTCTGTCTGATACCAAATTTCGATACCAAATTTCTCAAAGTTTTGTTTAATTTCTCCAATATTTGTTTCCCAATATATTTTTTTAATCTTCCAATTTTTGTTTAATTTCTCAAGTTTGGTTTAATCTTTCAATTCTTGTTTTTGTTTAATTTCTTCAGTTTGATTTAATCTTTCAATCTTTGTTTTTCTTTAATTTCTCCAGTTTGGTTTAATCTTTCAATCTTTGTTTTTCTTTAATTTCTCCCCCTTTTTCTCATAATTTAGGGTTTTGCTTTTTTTTTTTTTTTTTAATTTCAATTTTTGTTTTTGTTTAATTTCTCCCCCTTTTTGACATCATCAAACATAGTTAACTCTTCCTTTTTCTGAAACATTCTTTAATTTCTTTCCCTTTAGAGTTTTTCACAGATGTTTGCTCCCCCTTAATATAGCAATTATCAACAGCAAACAATAACAAGGAGAAGACAATATTTCCACAAGAAGAAAATATATAACCAAAATATGATCGATATCATTACAAAGAGGTAGAAATATAGGTAAAAGATGATTCCATTAATATCATAATTGTTTCAATACATAAAATTCAACCAGCTAAATGTCAATACATGGCCCCAAGGTATAGATCCTAGAACAAGACACTAACACCTAGGATCTAGTAAAGATCAAGATAAGTCAATGATCGGAGTCATCAGATATAGGGTGAGGAGATGATGGATCAGAAGTGCGTCCTCTACCCCGTCTGCCTCTGCCACGAGCAGGAGAGCGAGATGAACTGGGTGGCTGAGAACGCTGAGATGCTAGGGCTGATACCATGAGTCTGATAGAATCAAGTACGTTCAGTGCTCTGGAAACAGATTGAAGTAGAGCAGTGAACTGGGTGGTAGCATGCTCACTCGATCCTCGGATTTCTTTCCTCAGTAATTCATATCCACCTTCTAGTGCTCCTCTGAGCCTGCCAGCCTCTGCAGTGAGGTCTGTGACCTCAATAGTAGACTCCTGTGGCTGGGGATGGGCCAATGCAAGGACTTGCCCCTGTAAGTCAAGAACTCTGCCAGTAAGTCTCTAGACTGTGTCCTCAAGCTGCTGGATCCTGATGGACTGATCTGAAATCATCTGAAACACAGTGGAGATGTGGGGAGTAATGGTCTGATCAGAAGAGGTGGCTCCAGGTGCAAAAGAAGTACTACCCCACTGGCTAGACAGCAAAGAAGCCACACGCTGAGATATATGCTCGATCTGATCGTCAGCCAGTCTGAACTCTGAATGAGGTGCTCTGCTCTCTGGCTGATACACTGGTGTGGGCATCCTAGTAAACTCTGAAGGGCCAGCCTCAGTATCAGGAATGAACTGGGTATCTGGTGAAGCTGCCCTGAAGTCATGTACAGGAGAAGATGGACCTTCTTCTTCTACTCTGCCTTCAGTTCTGTCTTCAGCTCTTGTTTCAGCTCTCTCCTCAGCTCTTTCTTCAGAGCCCTTGATCCAACCACCAACAGTCTTTGTAATTCCCATTCGGTGTAGGCTATGTTGGTTGAAAGTGTCCACATGTGAGAGCTTGGTAGGTGTCTCCCCCTCACAGCTAACTCCAAACCTCCTAAATACTCTAGTAAGGGCCATACCATAAGGCAAGTGTGCCTTGGATCTGTTCAAAGTTTCTCTCATGGCCTCTATCATAAGTGCAGGGAGGTTTAGGGGGGTCTGAGTGATGATATGAAACATGACACATACATTTCTGTCGGAAAGTAAGTCATGTCTACCACTCCTAGGAAAGAAGAGTTTTGTTACAATCTGATGCAGGACCCTCATCTCAATGGACAAAATCTTTGCTTCCAATTTGTTTAAATTTCCTGAAAAAGTTTCTCCTAAAATGATTCTGATCCCCTCTTCTTTAATTGGGAGTTCCATATATGAGTATCCTTCACTAGGCAACTGAAGTATATCTCCCAATATCCTAGAATCCAAGCATATGTCAATCCCCTTGACTGTTGAAGTCACTGACCCGTTTCCATAATGTAGGTTCTGGTAGAACTCTCTAACAAGGTCAACATAGGTGACTTCCTTAAGAGAGCAATAGAGTTCCCATCCTTGATTTTTGATCTTGGTAGCAAAAGTAAAGCCTTCTTTCTCAAAGAACTGAAAATCTATATTTTTTTCGGTTTCTACTTTTCTATCAGAAAGAGGATTTACACTGGGGCTTATGGAGGATTGAGAGAGACCTTGAGCAGGTACTGAAACTGAAGTGGGAGCAGTTGAAGACTGAGCATGCCTTTTCTTTCGGACAATATCTTCAGGCTCACGGATTGATTTCCTTCTTTGGGGAAGCTTCATCTTTGGAGCCATATCCAATAAAGTAGCAGACAAGAAGACTTGAATTTAGAGGAGGAGGAATCACAAGAGAGTAAAGAGGAATTTTAGTGGAGAAAAGAAGTGGATTTTGGAAGTTCGGTGAAGTGCTAGGGCACGTTCCAACCGCGCCAAGCAATGCGAGAAAGCACGAGAAATCTCTTTTCCAAGGAGGCGATTTTTGGTGGAGAGTAGGAGGGAGAATTGCCTCGAGATAAATCCTTGGTTTTGGAGCAAAAAAGAGTTGGAAAGAATGGCTTTCGGAAGGAAGACGATGAGAAGATGAGTCGTCTCACAAACAGGGTTCCCGTTTAAAAATAATGAGCCCGTGGGAAGTTTGTGGGATTTACAAGTTTGCCATTAAGTCGACTCATGGGGGTCGACTCATGAAGTTCAGAAATTCAGAAAAAATGCAAATAAATTCCAAAAAAATTCAAAATTTTGGGAGAAGGAATTTTGCTCAATGATAAGTTTTTAGAGTGATAAATTTGAGCTTTTGGGACCAGGATAGATGTTGAAAATTGAGCTCTAATCAATTCTTTAAAAATTAAAAAATTTTAGGCAAATAGATCTAGAATTCCTAGATTTCTCCTAATTTCATAGAATCTATCCTCACTAAGGGCCTTTGTAAAGATATCGGCTAATTGATTTTCAGTGCAAATATATTCAAGAATTATATTTTTATTTTGAACATGTTCTCTTATAAAATGATGTCTTATTTCAATATGTTTGGATCTTGAGTGTTGTATTAGATTTTTAGATAGATTTATGGCACTTGTATTATCACATTTTATTGGTGTTTCATTAAGTTTGATTCTAAAATCTTCGAGTTGTTGCTTAATCCACAAGATTTGAGCACAACAACTTCCGGCTGCAATGTATTCGGCCTCAGCCGTAGACAGTGCCACCGAATTTTGTTTCTTGCTAAACCATGAGATTAGGTTAACTCCAAGAAATTGGCAAGTTCCACTTGTGCTTTTTCTATCTAGTTTACATCCAGCAAAATCAGCATCTGAATATCCTAACAAATTAATTTGTGAGTCCTTAGAGTACCATAACCCTATAGTTTGTGTACCATTTAAGTATCTAAGGATTCTTTTAACAGCATTCAAATGAGATTCCTTAGGATTAGATTGATATCTAGCACATAAGCAAACACTAAACATGATATCAGGCCTACTTGCAGTTAGATATAATAATGAGCCAATCATACCTCCATAGTATTTTAAGTCTACGCTTTTACCTTCATCATCCTTGTCAAGCTTACTTGAGGGACTCATTGGTGTGCCAATTGGTTTGCAGTTCTCCATTCCAAATCTTTTGAGTAGTTCTTTGGTGTACTTGCTTTGGGTGATGGAGATTCCCTCTTTTGATTGTTTGATTTGGAGTCCGAGGAAGAAGGTGAGTTCTCCCATCATGCTCATCTCGAACTCTCCCTGCATAAGCTTAGCAAAGTCTTGACAAAGGGATTCATTAGTAGACCCAAAAATTATGTCATCAACGTAAATTTGTATAATTAGCATATCATTTTGGTTTCTTTTAATAAATAGGGTTGTATCTACATTGCCTCTTGAGAAACCATTATTTAGTAGAAATTTGCTTAACCTTTCATACCATGCTCTAGGTGCTTGTTTTAGACCATATAAAGCTTTATTTAATCTAAAGACATGATTGGGAAAAGCATGATTTTTAAATCCAGGGGGTTGTTCTACATATACTTCTTCAGAAATATATCCATTTAAAAATACACTTTTAACATCCATTTGAAATAGTTTGAATTTCATAAAGCAAGCATAAGCAAGTAGAAGTCTAATGGCTTCTAATCTAGCAACAGGTGCAAAGGTTTCATCAAAATCAATTCCTTCTTCTTGATTATATCCCTTAGCAACCAGTCTTGCTTTATTTCTAATTACATTTCCATGCTCATCTAATTTATTTCTAAAGACCCATTTTGTGCCAATTATTGAATAATCTTTAGGTCTTGTTACTAAGGTCCAAACATTATTTCTTTCAAATTGATTAGGTTCTTCTTGCATAGCATTAATCCAGTTATGATCATTTTCAGCTTCTTCAAAAGTTTTAGGTTCAAGTTGAGATACAAATGCACAATGATTAAGTACACTCTAAGTGAAGAATGGGTTTTTACCCCATGCATAGGATCACCAATTATTAACTCCTTAGGGTGGTTGTGAACATACCTCCATTCCTTGGGTAAGTCATTTGTACCTTGAGGTTGTTCTTGAATTTCTTCACCTTTCTCATTTTGTTTGTCTTCTTGATCCTTGTCTTCTGGAGTTGCTGAGTCTTTCAGAGTGATTTCCTTTATACCTTCTATTAGTGGATCTGCATCATCAACACCCTCATTCTTCCTTGAAGGAAGATCGTTAGATTCATCAAAGACAACATGTATGGACTCCTCAACTACTAAAGTTCTTTTGTTGAACACTCTAAATGTTTTACTAGTGGAGGAGTAACCTAGAAAGATTGCTTCATCTGATTTTGCATCAAATTTACCAAGTTTTTCTTTGCCATTATTTAATACAAAACATCGGCAACCAAAAATATGAAAATATGCAATATTTGGTTTTCTTCCTTTCCAATGTTCATAGGGGGTTTTCTTTAAAAATTGTCTAATTAAAGCACGATTTAAAATGTAACATGCTGTGTTAATAGCTTCTGTCCAAAAATATCTTGGAAGGTTGCTTTCACAAAGCATGGTACGGGCCATTTCTTCTAATGTTCTGTTTTTCCTTTCAACTACCCCATTCTGTTGGGGTGTCCTAGGAGCAGAGAAGTTATGGCCAATTCCATTTTCATCACAAAAATTTTCAAAGTCATGATTTTCAAATTCTGTTCCATGATCACTTCTAATATTTTGAATTGAAAACCCTTTTTCATTAGTGACTTTTCGATAAAATTTCGTGAAAATTTGATAAGTTTCATTTTTGTGAGCTAAAAAGAAAACTCAAGTAAAACAAGAATAATCATCTATAATTACAAAGCCATATCATTTTCCTCCTAGACTGGTGGTTCTTGTTGGTCCAAATAAATCCATATGTAAGAGCTCTAAAGGTCTAGAAGTTGAAACAGTGTTTTTGGGTTTAAATGATACTCTAGTTTGTTTACCTAATTGGCATGCATCACAAATTCTATCCTTTTCAAAATTTAGTTTTGGCAAACTGAGAACTAAATTCTTTTTAATTAATTTTGAGAGAGAATACATGCTAATGTGTGCAAGTCTACGATGCCACATCCAACTAGTCTCATTTATTTTAGCATTTAAGGAAACTAGGCATTGCATGTCTAATTTAGTTAAATCATTCAAGTCTACCATATAAACATTGCCATGCCTATGTCCTATAAATTTAATGCCATCGTTAATAGGACTCGTCACAATGCAAACAGATGATTCAAAACTTACTTTATACCCTTTATCACAGAATTGACTAATGCCAAGTAAGTTATGCTTTAAACCTTTAACTAATAAAACATTCTCAATGTATTTGGAGGGAGTGATACCAATGTTACCTATCCCGATGATCTTTTCTTTGCCATTATCTCCAAAGGTGACCATCCCTCCATCCTTAGCATCAAGCGTGATGAATTGTGATTCATCACCAGTCATGTGTCTCGAGCATCCGCTGTCAAGATACCATTTCCTGTTTCCTTCTTGGGATGCTAGACACACCTGCAAGCAAAGGTCACGTTTCTGTCTTAGGTACCCAAGCTTTCTTGGGTCCTTTCAGGTTAGTCAGAATGGTTCCTTTTGGAACCCATATTTTCTTTGTGTTTGCATATTTGTTAATAAGACATGTGTATGATTTATGTCCTATTCTTCCACATTTAAAATAAGTAATATTTGTAGACTTGTTGCTTGAATAATTTACATAAATATCCTTCAGAAATTTTTGTTTCTTCAGGGGTTTATAACCAAGTCCAGCCTTATCATATATAGCTTTCTGATTTTCAAGGATCATATTTAGTTTGTTTGAACTTAAGGTGAACTTATCTACTATAGATTTCAGCTTGTTCATTTCATCCTTTAAGTTTTGATTTTCTTGAATCAAGGTGAATTTTTCAATTGAAAGATTTTCAGCTTGTTTCATTAAGGACTGATTTTCCAATTTCAGCTCTTTATTTTTCTTCCCTAGTTTCTTTAATTCATCAATTGAATCATAGAATGCTTCATGCAATTCTTCAAAAGTAAATTCACTAGTGGATTCAGAAGTTACCTCATTTTCATGTGCCATCAGGCATAGATTGGCTTGTTCTGTTGAGGTTTCCTCGTCGGAGCTTGAGTCATCACTCGCACTCCAGGTCGCCATCATTGCCTTCTTTTTGAACTTCTTTGGACCTTTCTTCAATTGTGGACATTCGGATCTGAAATATCCTGGCTTCTTGCACTCGTAGCATATAGGGGGTTGATCTTTCTCCTTTTCTTTGCTTTGATCCCCTTTTGTAAATTTCTTTCTCATCCCCTGTTTCCTTTTTCTTAGAAACTTCTTAAATTTCCGGGTGATGAGAGCCATCTCTTCATCCTGTTCTTCATCTTCAGATTCATCCGTTTCATAATCAGGCGAAGTTGTGGATTTGAGGGCAATGGTTCTTTTCTTTTTGATTTCATCCTCTTGATGTTGCTTCATGCTAAGTTCATGAGTCATCAAGGATCCAAGAAGCTCTTCTAGAGGTAGAGTGTTCAAGTCCTTTGCTTCTTGGATGGCAGTCACCTTTGCTTCCCAAGTTCTTGGCAGTGACCTGAGAATCTTCCTTAC
Organism: Elaeis guineensis; assembly: GCF_000442705.2. NCBI lineage: Eukaryota > Viridiplantae > Streptophyta > Magnoliopsida > Arecales > Arecaceae > Elaeis > Elaeis guineensis. The sequence goes on from NC_025994.2 coordinate 48,594,939, forward strand.
AAGTTCACTGTTAGTATAAGATTTGCCAAGACTCTTTAAACCATTGATTATATCAGTAAAACGAGTAAACATAGCAGTTATGGACTCATCATGCTCTATTTTGAACAATTCATATTTATGTACAAGCATGTTTATTTTAGACTCTTTTACTTGATTTGTTTCCTCATGGGTTACTTCTAACTTATCCCATATTTCTTTAGCAGATGCACAAGTAGAAATGCGATTGAATTCACTAGCATCTAGTGCACAATAAAGAACATTCATGGCTTTGGCATTTAATTGTGCCAATTTCTTATCAACCTCATCCCATTCTTTCTCTGGTTTGGTTGATTCCTCACCATCTATAATCTTGGTGGGTGTGTGAGGACCATTCACTATGATACTCCACATATCATAGTCGAGTGCTTGTATGAAAATCTTCATCCGAGCTTTCCAATAGGTGTAATTAGACCCATTGAAAAGTGGAGGTCGGTTTGTTGATTGCCCCTCGGCTAGAGAAATACCGACATGGGTTGCCATAGATCTTTGGCTCTTTGATTGTTAGATCAAAGAAGAGCTAGAGCACCGGCTCTGATACCACTTGTTGCCCAGCTATGCAACCCAAGAGAGGGGGGTGAATTGGGTTTCTAAAAATTTTAAGCCCAACAGATTACTTATGAAGAACAAAACAAAGACTTTAAATCAATATTAATTACCTAAAGTAGTATTGCAAGGATATAATAAAGAAATAAGATAAAGCGATAAAGCACACCACAAACACAAGGATTTATAGTGGTTCGGTGCTAACCTTGCACCTACATCCACTCCCCAAGATCCTACTTGGGAATTTCAATCCACTATCCTTTGTATTCAACCCGAATATAAAACGTCGGAAACTCCGACACTAGCTATCCCAAGCTAGATCACTTGTTTCCCGGGTACAAGTAAACCCAAAACACTCCGATTTCAGGTTCGGATCAACCTTTTCTTATTTTGGAAATCCTCCAAAAATAAGAACAAAAACTCACAAAGAGTTAGAAAATTTTGAGCACAGATTAATACAATAACAGCTCCTTAAATGAGCGAATATAACAATAAAAGCTTTTACTCAAATGAAGAACTCCTTTTTCGGATTTTCTCAAAGTGGATGAACGCTTGAATGGTTGAGAAGAGGTTGATTGTTGATTGAAGATCTCTTGAAAGCTTTGAACGATCTCTAGATCAAGGTTGAAATAATAAGCGTGAAGGATTCTCTCCTTGAAAGCTCTTGCTTTTTTTTTCTTTCACACTCTCTCTGGTATATTGTGGATCCTCTCTCTTTTTCTTTTTGGATTTTTCATTGATCTCAGGCTTTTTCGTGCAAATTTTGGATCCTCTCTTCTGTTCTTCTCTCTTTGATCTGCCGATTGATCTTTTTCTTCACTTATGTTTCTCTCCAATTTGATCTGCTATTTAAACTGCAATTTCTTTCACCATTTCAAGCATTTTGTAGCATTAGAAGCAAGAGAAAATAATTTAGGTAGATAAAGAGCCGTTAGAGCAATTTTAGGAAGCATAAATGGCAATTAAAATGGGCAAAAAAATAGCCGTTGCTGATATTTTCCGTCGCAGGGGTCGACTCATGAGTCGACTCATGCATCAGGAGTCGACTCATGAGTCGACTTCTGTTGCACAGACCAGAAGGTCTGATTTCTGGATTTTTCGGCTCAAATCAGCAGAGGTCGACTCATGAGTTGACTCATGCCTTGTGGGTCGACTCATGAGTCGACTCACAGGTCGTGCCAAGTCAAAAATCCAGCGTGCCATGGAAATTTTTTGCGTGCCAATCAGCTCACAGTGCCATGAGTTGACTCATGAGTCGACTCATGCACTTCAAACCTTTATAACTTCAAAAATATAAGTCCAAATATAATGAAATTTTTACCAATAGTTTACAAATCATTTGTTCTATCAAATGATACTATCAAATCAGAATTTTAGTGAAATTATGATTTTGCCCTTGAAGAGCATAAGGACTTTTTCATTTTAAAATTATTTGTATCCCTTCAATCTGCTTTGTAATCATCAAAATCAATCTAGGAGCAACATACAATATGTCAGCCATATTGGTTTCTAGGACATACATCTAACAAAATATATTATCATTAAGTAAAAGAAATAAAAGTCCATTATTAATAAAAGTACTTCCATAATATTTATTAAAAAAGTAAATAGAACAATCATTGTTCTTTACAATTATTTTAAAACCTTATTCCAATAATAATGGTACAGAAATAATATTTCTAACAATATCAGGAATATAATAACAAATCTTTAGCTCTAAAACTTTGTCCGAAGATAACTTCAAAACCCTAGTTCCTACGGCTTCGGTCTAAATAGACTCTCCACTAGCATCGAACAGCTCAAAGTCACCTTTAGTTAGATTGCTTACTTCCTGTAGATCCTGTAATGATTTGTAAAGGTGTGAACCACAGGCGGTATCAAATACCCAAAATCTGACATTGGAGTACTTAATGATAAATTAGTTTGTATCACATAGAAATCTTTAGTAATGTTTGTTGGTTTCACGGTTGTAAGGTACTCCTTATAATTTCTCTTTCAGTGGCCCTCCTTGCCACAGTAATAGTAAGTACCTTTGGGGGAGACTTAATTCACCTTCTTCTTGGAGATGCCAGCCTTAGGGTTCATCTTTTTTTTAGAACCCTTCTTTGCCATCTTCTTGGTGATCTTATCCACATGAAGGACCTAAGCCTTCTCACCTTGAAATGACTCTCTGCTGTTTTCAACATATTCAGCAGTTCAAGTAGGCTGATGTTCAGTTTGTTCATGTGATAATTAATAACAAACTAAGAAAAAGAGTCAGGGAGAGACTGCAGGATCAAATTCTGGCTCAGTTTACCATCCATGGCAAAGCCCAGCTATCCCAGACGAGTGATCAAATCAATCATCTTTAGGACATGCGTTTGCATAGAGATGCTTTCAATCATGCGGACACGGAACAACTGCTTTGATATCTCATATTGAGCAGTTCGATTTTGTTCCCTATATAACTCCTTAAGATTAAGGAGTATAGAGGGAACATCCATATCCTCATACTGCCTCTAAAGCTCGTTGCTTATGGAGGCAAGTATGATGCATTTGACAGTTACACTATCATTTTTCTACATCTTATATGTGGTCCTATCCTCCTCGAAAGCATCTTTTCCAAGAGAATCTGGAGCAGGTGTATCCAGAATGTAGGAGACTTTCTTCTGAGTGAGAACAATTCTCAAGTTCCTTAATTAGTCGACATAGTTGGATCCGATCAACTTGATCGCATCTAGGATACCTCTAAGTGAAAGTAAGGATGCAATGTGTGTAATTAATCAACAACAACAATAACACAACATAAGCGGATGACTTATGATGACATTCATAACTAGACTAAGATTTTTATCTAATTGTGTCTCTCACTATTTTATCGAACTTTATAGCCCTCATCTATGAAAATCGAGAAACATACTAATATTTTTTAGTGGGGTTGAGATCTCTATTCCTCACAAACACCTTATGGATAGCACAACAAGTATTCATGAGTTCAAGAGGAGGTAACTCTTTACCAATTATACAACTACAATTATTAACATCTTTCTCTCTAGCCTCTAGATCATATATAGCCTTGTGGATAGCACAACAAACTATAGTGTTCTAGTTAAGTTGATCCTTCAATCTTATAATGTCATATCCAAACAATGCTGCCCTTGTGGATAGCACAACAAAGCAATACCATTCAAATATGCCATAAGCATTAACATGCACTTGATCAACATCATGTCAATTTTTATAGTAAGTCTTCAAGATAGCACAACAAGCTCACAAAGATTTTGACATACTCTATCGATCAAGTTTGAAGGAAGGCTCTTGTAGTGTCTATATAACTAATCAATCTAAGTCTGAAATTCAACAAGACCAAATTGACCAAGTAAGTAGATGGGAGGCTCTCTGTAGCTTTTCTTAGACACCAATAGAGTTGGCCAGACCAGCATATACATCTAATTAGAAAACCACCATTCACATTTTTCTCGATATTAATTGATCTTAAGAATTTGACTTTTGATTTAAAAGTGAATTCCAACATTACAACTTAATATAATTTTTATGAGGAACTTTAAACTGGTCTCGACACATCCTAACTACAACTTCATAAAATATACACTACAAATTATGCAATTAGACATGCTTCTACTATTCATAATAGCAATTATATTATAATATTAAAAATCAAATAAGGGTGCAATTAGAGTTATAACAAATGATAAGCATATCGAAGAAATATAGCAAACCCTAATCATATTAGGCATGCATAACACCCTTAACAATGCATCAATTTAAACATCATACTACCATGATAATATAAATTTCAAAATTATCATAAATTTAAAATTTAATAACTAAAATTTAACATCATGGTATATATAAAGTTAAAAATAATTTTTTTTGAGTTTAAAAGATTGATGCTAAAAAATCAATACAAAATTTTGGCAGGATATGCATAAGAATGATTCTATGCTACAATTTTGCATTTATTTGATCGAATTAGACAAGGATATTTCTGATACCACTATTGAATTTTGACCATACAGTGAAAAATAATTTTTAAAAATTTTAAAATCAAACAAGTTAATATCTTTATCAAATAAAACTATCAAGCCAGAATCCAAACCCTAGAATCACCTTGTCGATATCGATAAAATAAAAACAAGCATGCAAAAGAGATAGAATTTTATATTTTTATCAAAATAAAAAAATGACATATTGGTGTTCTCCACAAGACCCCAAGATAGAAGTCCTCCAATGGTGATCCACATAAAAGTTAGCTAAGGTCCTTCCTAACTGTTGCACTGCTGCAGCCTTGTCTTCTTAAGAATACTGCCGGCTTCAAACTTACGTTACGATCATGCCAAAGCCTAATTACTTTCGATATTGCCACCAAAATGACACCATGAAGACACTCTTCAAATATCATACAACCTAAAATTTGATTTTTGGCTCCAACATATGGAAAAATCAAATCCTAGGGCACACTAGCAACACTTGCTAAAAATTTCACCACCCTTGGAACTTTTGCCACTCAAATTTTCCTTGCCTTTTTCTTAGATTTTTTCTAGAATTTTTGTTATGATTACCATGTCCCTCCTCTCTAGTTAGAACCTAAAATCATAGTAAGAAACCAAGTGTGGTATCCCATATAAATAGGGGAGCAAGGGATGTCACATGGGATGAAGGGGCGCCAACCTTTGGTGCTCTATCTTCTTAGGTGGTGAATAAATTCATCATGTGAATTTTTATATACTAAAAATTTGCAGCAGAAGAACTCTCCCTCTTCTACATGCCATAAGAAACCCAATCAATTTTGGTGTTAAATCGTAGGATATCTGGTTTATCTTTTAAGGCAATGCTTATAATTAAGAGCTTTCTGTAAGAAGGACTCTCCATTTCACATGCCAATTTGAGGTGGGGTGGCATTTATTTTTGCATGACTTTTGGTGGGTACAGAGGAGTCCTTCTCCATTTTAAACTAGTTCAAGTTGGATAAGGTTGCAATTTAAATTGACCCAATCCCATTAGATCAAAGGCAACTGGTCTAGGCTAGCTCAAACACTTTGAACCAAACCAATTTAGGAACTTGGGTTAATATAATATGCTAGCATATGAAATTAATCCATAGAATTTATATTAAACTTTAATTAAATTAGGTCAAGACCAAATCCTAAAGTGTGTGACCCATTGGGTTTCAAATCTAGCCAGTAGTGGACTAAGACTTTCGATGTAACCCTAATCCGATGAGATTAGATCATCCGAAGAATCCCAATCAACTTGGACTCTTCCAAATTGATTCCAAAATTAATTTTTTTTTTAATTTTGATAAATCTATAAGTCCAGATTAATATCTAGTAATGTGTCATGACTATCCAAAAAATTTAAAATTTTGATGAAAAATTATCAAAATATCCTTCAGTGGTAAGTTCCCTTGTAATTCAATCCTTCAGTCAAACAACATTCCAGATGAGCTATAGATATAGAAATATGTCAAACCCAATCACTTATCTTTATGTATCTCGATCTGAAGGTGATGATTTAGTTGATGATACATTAGAAATTCTTTTTTAATTATCATCCTGCTTTGGCCAAAGACTTCCAGAATCACCAACCTATGAGATCACATAGGATGTTCACTCCCCTTATTAGGATTGACTGATCCCTTATTGACTCACAATCTCTATGCACACTTCACTATATCCAAAACACCCCACATAAGGATCAAAGAATCAAGTTAGGTAGTGAACCAAAATATGGATCCATATACACAAGGTACCATGGTGATCTCAGGTCTAAGGATCACTTACATAACTCCCACTAGAGAATCATCAGTTGACATGTAAATAAAACTCCATCTGATATTCTCTCACAGATCAATTCAGTGAACTCATTCTCTAATGAGCACCATATCCTTGTATTAGTGTCACCACACAAGTGATTGTGAGATCAACCACCCTCATTTTTGAATATACATAGGACATGCCAGTCTTACCGATATCATTGATCTCCGACTCAATATACCAATGATTAGGATTTAGATCAAGAATTTGGTTAGGGCTATCAAGAATTTAGATCTCACTAGCATGATCTCATTACGGCCCTAAAACCATTGCACGAACCTAAGGGGTTCACTATAATCTGAAAAATACTAAGATGCATCATATAATAAATCAAAAATACCTATTTATTAATAATATAAATATCAATTACATGAGTTTAGAAGATAAATTATAACAAATACTCAATCGTATCCCATATGAGATTGGCTTGTAAGGTATTATTCTTTCACAATGGGCACATTTGGTCGAGGATCAACTTGTGGACACTCCACAGGTTATGATGAGATAGTTCATAGGTCTTGAACTTCTCAAGTTCAATTATTCTCGCACTGACCCCTTCTTAGAAATTTTTTTCCTAAAAGGTGACATACCTACTGACAAAACATCTTTTGTTTAGTAGGATGGTAGAAGTAGTATTATCTACTACTTTTTTAGGAAAACCTATAAACTTATGTAAACTTGATCTAGCATAAAACTTATGTACATCAACTCTTTTCACATAAGTTGGCAACCTGCCTCTTTGCCTTTTTTATATCTCATATAGAGTGCTAGTAACAGATTCTGATGGTATCTAATTCAGAACATATGCAGCAATTTCTAGGGCATATCCCCAGAATGAGACAACAAACTTTGTGAAGCATATTAAGAAACACACCATATCTCATACGAAGTATCCATCTCTGGGTCGAGATATTATTAGTCTTCAAACATCCATATGTACAAAGCCTAATAATTCATTCATGCCTGAGATATATGACCATCACAAATTCATTTCTTATTCTCATCAATAAGAAGAACAACATCATTAAGTAACAAAAATATGAGACCATTATCATAAATCTATAGCCATAACATTTACCAGAAAGAGAGTAACTTTTACTCTTAATATTAATTTCAAATCTGTGTTACAATAACATAGGGATTGAAATAATATTTCTAATAAATTTAAGCATATAACAATAGTCTACTAGTTTCTAAATAAGTAGGTTCCTACAGCCTTAGCATGAATGGATTATCCATTAGTGCCAAAAGATAAGTAGTCACCTTACTTCAGCTTTATAGGTCCAGCAATGTTTTGCATAAGTGAAACCTATATGAGGAATCACATATCTAAAGTGCTGAAACTAAAACACTCAATGATAAACTAGTTTGTATCATATACAAATTATTAGCAGATGCAACTTTTGCATTCTGCTATTGCTTCATATTTGCAAGATAACTTTTATAATTTATTTCTAATGCTCATCATTGCTGTAATAATAATAGATACCCATGGTGAAGACATTCTTCAGCATCTTTTTCTCAACCATTCCATGAAGTTCAATCAATTTTAACAAGTATCCCATGCAGTGATAGTGAAGATGCAGATGAATATATAAGAACATACAAGGACTACTCATGATGACATACACAATTTAGATGAGATTTTTTATCTAATTACGTCTCTCACTATTTTAACAAATTTTATGTAGGGTTTCGGAGTGGGCATACACAATGGAAACATAATGGATTTCAAAATTTTAATAAAAAAATTCTAAATATTAAACCCTTAAACCAGTATCTTCTTGATGATTAACAATCATATATAACAATCATATATAACATAAATTCAAGATTAAATTTAAGTTATAGAAGAATACCTGCAGTGCTTAATCCAAATTTCGGCAGAACCTCCACCAGGCGCCCAAGTGTTCGCCCTCCAACAGTGATCCACACAGGGCTATGATCAGGATACCAACTCTTTGAGATGATTCCTCCTCCAAAATTCTCACTCTGAGAATTTTCTTGAACACCAGGACCTCAAGACGCTCTTTCTCTTCTCCTAGCCTTCCTATCCCTACCTTTCTTCTCTCCTTGTCTTCCTTAATTCTCTTTCTAGACTCTTGTCCTAAAATCGAACTTGTCCTTTCTATTTTTGAACTTGTCCTAACAAGAGAAAGAAGAGACTAATTGGACAATAGGGAGAGAATGTTAGAAAGAAAGGAGGAATTGGAAATCTGAATAAATCAAATCCCCCGGCGCACCCCCCTTTAAATACTTAGCGATGGGTTGCTTTCGGGAATTTTTCGTGCCCCTTCCACGCGCCATCTCGCATCCATCAGAAAATTTCACACCTCCTGGTAAATTCTCATGCCTATCTGGAAGTTTTTAACACATGGCAATCATCGAAAAAAAATCCAAGAGACGCTTCATGCAAAAGGACTCTTCGAAATATTTTTCTCGATGATTCTCCAATGAGTCACACAGCTTCGCATGGCATAATTTTTTTCCACCACCCATCAATGTAATTTTGTCCATCCAATGGCCAAAAATTAAGGCACTAACATGAGAATGTTGTGGAAAAAAATTCAGATTAAAAAGTGGCATGACAAATGGGTTAGAGTCCTTCACAAGTTGGACTCTTGGTCAGGTGCATGGATCAGGCTGACAGGATTTCCAACTTCAACGAATTTCCACGATTAAACCAGAAGGAATTTTAACTTCAAAAAAATTATTGATGCTCAAAATAAAGTTAGAAATCATCCAAAAATTTATTTCATCATGGAACATAGGATAAGATCAAGGATGAGGTATCCCATCTCATGGGATGCGAAAACTATTTCTGCACACAAAAACTGCACCCACGCACAAGAAAAATTCTTGACTCGTGGAGAATTGGTTTCCTGACTCCAAATTTTTGGTATATGTAGCAAAGGGCTGAACCAACTTAAATTCAAAATTGATTTGAATTAATTTGACTTTAATTAGCCAATCTGGAATCAAGTTTAAACCCGATTCAAAACAAGGAGCTAGTTTTTTGCAACATGTCCTAGCATGTCAATTTTGCAAACATGATCTAATCCAATTAGACCCCTGATCAATGCTTTTTGTGTGTGACTCATTGGGTTCCACATCTCGCCAGCAATAGGTCTGACTTCAAGTCAATTTGATTTGATTAGAATTTAATCTAACTGATCTAGATCCAATCGAGCTAACCCGATTTCAGCAATTAGAACTCTTTCTAATTGGTGATTGAATTAAACTCTTTAATTCGATCAAACCCATAAGACAAGATTGATGTCTAGCAATGTATCATGTCTACCTGAAAGATATAAAATTTTTGATGGAAATATCAAAAATATCCTTCAGTGGAAAGTTATCGTGCAATTTGATCCTGCGATCTCCCTGCACCCTGAATATGACTCTGGATATGGAATGATGTCCAATCCAATATCATACTCATATTTCTCTGAATCTTATATGATGATTCAATTAATAAAATATTAGAAACTCTTTCTAATTTTTATTTTGCTTTGATCAAAGGCTTCCTGAATCATAATCGATCAGAACAAGTAGGATGCGATTTTCTCTTACCAGAAGTGATCGATTCCATGTTGACCTACTCACAACCTCCATACATATTCTACCATATCTAGAACACCCCGTACATGACTAAGTCATGAATGAGTATGAATCAAAAAATATGGATTCATGTATACAAGGTTCTATAGTAGTCTCAAGTCAAAGGATTACATGCACAACTCCCACTATAAGAAAACATCTCTTGACAGGTAAGTAAATTCCATAAGATGTTTCTTAAGTCGGATCAATTCAGTGAACTCATTCTCTAATGAGCACCCACTTCCTTGTATTAGTATCTCACATAAGTGGCATATGAGATCTGCCACCCTCTCCATCGAGCATACATAAAAAGTGCTAATCTATCTGGAACATTGATCTCCTACTCAATGCTCCTATGACTAGAAATATTCTAAATCAGAATTTTTAGGATTTTAGGTCTCATAGGTATGATCTCATCATAACCCTAAATCCATTTTTCTGATTTATGAAGTTCATCATAATCATTACTAAAGTAAGATGCAACATATGATGAAAATGCCTTTTATTATTTAAAGAGTCAATACATAAGTCTGAAAGATTACAAGGAAAACCCATCAAAATACAAGTTTCGATTGGCTTGTAGGGCATATTTTATCCCCATACAATCGAGATGGCGATCGAACTGCTGCTGTGGTAGAGCCTTAGTGAATAGATCTGCTATGTTATTCTTTGTTTCTACTCGTTCAATGACAACATCTTGTCTTTCGATTATTTCACGAACGAGATGGAAGCATCTTAGAATATGCTTGGATTTATGATGAGACCTTGGTTCCTTTGCTTGAGCAACTGCTCCAGTATTATCATAGTAAAGTGGTACTGGATTCTTAATCTCAGGAACGACACCCAACTCAGTGATGAACTTCTTCATCCAGACAGCTTCCTTGGTGGCTTCACTTACAGCTATATATTCTACCTCAGTGGTTGAGTCAGCTACAGTCTGCTGCTTGGAACTTTTCCAACTAACAGCTCCACCATTAAGAGTAAAGACATATCCCGAAGTGGACTTACTATCATCAGGGTCTGATTGGAAACTAGAGTCAAAATAACTTTCTAGTTTTAAATCAGATCCTCCATATACTAAAAAAATATCTTTAGTTCTTCTTAGGTACTTAAGAATATTTTTCACTGCTTTTCAATGATCTTCTCCTGGATCAGCCTGAAATCTACTAACTATGCCTAAGGCATAGGCAACATCAGGCCTAGTACGTAGCATAGCATACATGATCGACCCTACTGCCGAAGCATAGGGAATAGAACTCATTCTATTTCTCTCTTCCGGTGTTTTAGAAGACATCCTTTTAGAGAGATGTATGCCTTGACTCATGGGTAAATAACCTCTTTTACTTCCATCCATGCTAAACTTCTTTAGCACTAAGTCTATGTACCTGGATTGGGACAAGCCTAACATCCTCTTAGATCTATCCCTATAGATCTTTATACCTAGTATATAGGATGCTTCATCCAAATCCTTCATGGAAAACTTACTTGATAGCCATGTCTTGACCGATTGTAACATTGGGATATCATTCCCAATAAGAAGTATGTCATCCACATATAAAACTAAGAAGATAATGGCACTCCCACTAGTCTTCTTGTATATACAAGGTTCATCCACATTTTTGATAAAGCCAAACTCTTTGACTGTAATATCAAATTGGATGTTCCAACTCCTCGAGGCCTATTTTAATCCATAAATAGATTTCTTAAGCTTGCATACCTGATTTTCTCTCCCTTTTGAGACAAACCCTTCTGGCTGAGACATGTAAACCTCTTCCTCAAGATAACCATTAAGGAAGGCGGTCTTCACATCCATTTGCCAAATCTCATAATCATGGTATGCTGCTATTGCAAGCATAATCCATATAGATTTGAGCATGGCAACAGGTAAAAATGTTTCATCATAATCAATATCCTGTTTTTGCCTGAAACCTTTGGCTACTATTCTAGCTTTATAGGTTTTAACTTGGCCATCCACTCCAATCTTTTTCTTATAGACCCATTTGCATCCAATAGGGGTCACACCCTCTGGGGCATCAACCAAAGTCTAAACTTGGTTGGAATACATGGAGTCCATTTCGGATTTCATAGCCTCTAGCTATTTGTCTGAGTCCCTTCTCATGATGGCTTTCGTATAGGTCAAAGGTTCATCATTCTCAATGATGTGGGCTTCATTATTCTCAATAACGAACCCATACCTCATAGGTGCATTCTGCACCCTATCTGACCTTCGAAGAGAAGGTGTACTTTGTGTTTGTACTTCATTAATGGATATTTTTGGTTGAGGATCATCTTGTGCTTGCATTTGTAGGTCTTGAACTTCTCCAAGTTCAATTTTCTTCCCACTACCTCTTTCTAGGATAAACTCTTTTTCCATAAAAGTGGCATATTTACTAACAAACACCTTATGTTCAGTAGGATGGTAAAAGAGGTATCCTATACTCTCTTTAGGATAACCTACAAACAAGCATTTATCTGCCCTAGCACTCAACTTATGTCCAAAATTTCTTTTAACATAAGCTGGACAGCCCCATATCTTAAGATACTTAAGATTAGGCTTTTTTCCTCTCTATATCTCATATGGAGTGCTTGGTACAGATTTTGAAGGTACTCTATTCAAGATATAGACAGCAGTTTCCAGGGCATATCCCCAGAAAGAAATTGACAAATCTGTAAGGCACATCATGGACCGCACCATATCTAATAAAGTGCGATTCCTCCTTTCTGCTACACCATTTAGCTGTGGTGTATAGGGAGGGGTCCATTCTGAGAGAATTCTATTTTCTTTAAGATAATTTAAAAATTCATTGGATAAGTATTCTCCTCCTCGATCAGATCGAAGGATTTTAATACTTTTTCCAGTTTGTTTCTCGACCATACTTTGATACTCTTTAAATTTATCAAAGGCTTCGGACTTGTGTTTCATAAGATACATATATCCAAACCTAGATAAATCATCAGTGAATGTTATAAAATAAGAGTATCCTCCTCTGGCTTCTGTTGTCACAGGACCACATACATCAGTATGTACAAGTCCTAATAACTCACTTATCCTTTCTCCATGTCCACTAAATGGAGTCTTAGTCATTTTTCTCATAAGACAAGATTCACAAGTACCTAATGATTCATAATCATAAGGATCAAAGAACTCTTCTTTGTATAACTTGTTAATTCTTGTCTCACTTATATGACTAAGTCGACAATACCAAAGTAAAGTATTATTCAACTCTTCTCTCTTTTACTTTTTACTTTCATTAATATGGAAAACATTGTCATTAGATAGAATTAGAAGATCATTATTAATAACGCCATGACAGATAATTTTATTAAAAAAAGAAATTGAGCAACTATTGCTCTTTCCATTTATTTCATAATCTCATTGCAATAGTAACGATACAGAAATAATATTTCTAATGATCTTAGGCATATAATAACAGTTTTCTAGCTCTAAGATCTTTCCAGAAGGTAACTTTAACATATATGTCCCTACAGCCTCTGCTTGGATTGACTCTCCTCCAGCACTGTAAAGCTCGAAGTCACCCTTCTTCAGCACTCTAATATTCTGTAGCCCCTGGAATGACTTGCAGATATGAGAATCGCAGGCAGTATCCAATACCCAAGAGTCTGAATTGGAAGAACTTAATGACAAAATTGTATGTATCTCATACATACCTTTTGGTGCATCGCTTGCACCTGCCTTTATAGTTGCAAGATATAATTTGCAATTTCTTTTCCAGTGTCCTGCCTTGCCGCAGCGAAAGGAGGTACCCTGTCCGGAGACTTTCTTCCCCTTCTTCTTCATCTTGCCACCCTTAGGATTCAGTGCTTTCTTTGAACCCTTAAAACCTGACTACTTCTTAGAGATTTTACCCACAAGAAGAAGTGGAGCCTTTTCTTTCTTAATATGGCTCTCAGCTGTCTTAAGCATATTTAACAACTCAGGTAAGGAGGTATTCAGTTTGTTCATATGATAGTTCACAACAAACTGAGCGAATGACTCGGGAAGAGATTGCAGGATCAAATTCTGACTTAATTCTCCATCCATCACAAAACCAAGTTGACCCAATCTAGTGATCAGATCAATGACCTTCAGGATATGGTCTTGTACGAATGATCCCTCAGTCATTCTAGCACGGAATAACTGCTTAGATATCTCATATCTAGCAGTTCTACTCTGTTCTCCATACAACTCTTTAAGATTGAGGAGTATGGATTGAGTATCCATGCTCTCATGCTGCCTCTGCAACTCATTGCTCATAGAGGCCAGTATGATGCACTTGATAGTCAAACTGTCATTCTTCCACATCCTGTATGTGGATACCTCCTCTTTTGTGGCATCATCCTCAACCTTTTGTGGTTCAGGGATGTCAAGAATATAGGAGAGTTTCTCCTGAGTGAGTACGATCTTTAAATTCGTCAACCAGTCCACATAATTGGGACCGATCAACTTGTTGGAATCTAAAATTCCTCGCAATGATAGTGAAGATGCCATTTGTAGAATTTAATCTACAATAATTAAAGAATATTACATAAGCAAACAACTCATATTGACTCATACAATTAAATAAGGTCTTTAGATTTAATTGTACCTCCCACTATTTTATCGAACATCATAACCCTCTACTATGATGAACGAGACATATGTTATATTTATCTTAGTGGGATTGAGACCCTAATTCCTCATAATGATCTTGTGTTAACACAACAAACCCTTATGAGTTCATAGGTAGAAAACTCTTTCCAATTGCATCTCATGCAATTTTCAATATTATATCTTGGCCTCTAAAATATTATTAGCCTTGTGTTAACACAACAAGTTATAATATTTTAGTTAAGTTAGACCCTTCATTTCAATACGATCAAATTCTAATATAACTGCCCTTGTGTTAACACAACAAAGCAGTATATTCAAAATTATCGTAAGCATCTTCTATGCACTAAGATTATGTTATATCAATCCTTATGACAAGCCTCATGTTAACACAACAAACTAACCATAGTTCATGATGTAACATTAACCTAGCATGAAGGAAGGCCCTTAATAGTGTTTTCAACATTAGGGTTTTTCAATATCAAGATTGCTTAATCAAATTGGCCAGGTAAGTAAGGTGGGGGTCCCCCCGTTGCTTTCCTTAGACACCAATAAATTGGCCAGGTCAGACAACAGAACCAATTAAAAAACTACCTATAGCACTTTCCTAGACACCAATTGATCAAGAATTGGTTAACCCATAGTTGCATATCACTACCACTTAATATAATTTTCTAATGAGGGCTTTTATTTGGTCTGATGCACATTCTAACTACATAATACCCATTTATGTATCAATATTAAAATTTTCTACTTGTGCAAGTGTAACATATGGACATTCATCATCCTAGGACAACCTTGCAGCATAACCCTGTTATGCTAGGACAACCTTATGTCAAGATGATGAAGTGGTGAATGATATATATATTATTTCATATCATCATATGAAAGCATAAATCATTTTATAGTATAAATCATACTATGAATCACATAAATATTATGTATATATGATTGAACCAAACAAGGCCGGCTCTGATACCACTGTAGGGTTTCGGAGTGGGCATGCACAATGGAAACATAATAGATTTCAAAATTTTAATAAAGAAATCCTAAATATTAAACCCTTAAACCAATATCTCCTTGATGATTAACAATCATATATAACAATCATATATAATATAAATTCAAGATTAAATTTAAGTTATAGAAGAATACCTGCAGCACTTAATCCAAATTTCGGCAGAACCTCCACCAGGCGCCCAAGTGTTCGCCCTCCAACGGTGATCCACACAGGGCTATGATCAGGATACCAACTCTTTGAGATGATTTCTCCTCCAAAATTCTCACTTTGAGAATTTTTTTGAACACCAGGACCTCAAGACGCTCTTCCTCTTCTCCTAGCCTTCCTATCCCTACCTTTCTTCTCTCCTTGTCTTCCTTAATTCTCTTCCTAGACTCTTGTCCTAAAATCGAACTTGTCCTTTCTATTTTTGGACTTGTCCTAATAAGAGAAGGAAGAGACTAATTGGACAATAGGGAGAGGATATTAGAAAGAAAGAAGGAATTGAAAATCTGAATAAATCCAATCCCCCGACGCACCCCCCTTTAAATACTTAGCGATGGGTTGCCTTCGAGAATTTTTCGCGCCCCTTCCATGCGCCATCTCGCATCCATCAGAAAATCTCATGCCTCTTGATGAATTTTCATGCCTATCTGGAAGTTTTTGACACATGGCAATCATCGAGAAAAAATCCAAGAGACGCTTCATGCAGAAGGACTCTTCGAAATATTTTTCTCGATGATTCTCCAATGAGTCGCGCAGCTTCGTATGGCATAATTTTTTTCCACTACCCATCAATGTAATTTTGTCCATCCAATGGCCAAAAATTAAGGCACTAACATGAGAATGTTGTGGAAAAAAATTCAGATTAAAAAGTGGCGTGACAAATGGGTTAGAGTCCTTCACAAGTTGGACTCTTGGTCAGGCGCATTGATCAGGCTGACAGGATTTCCAACTTCAATGAATTTCCATGATTAAATCAGAAGGAATTTTAACTTAAAAAAAGTTATGAATCATCCAAAAATTTATTTCATCATGGAACATAGGATAATCTCGAGGATGAGGCATCCCATCTCATGGGATGCGAAAACTATTTCTGCACACAAAAACTGCACCCACGCACAAGAAAAATTCTTGACTTGTGGAGAATTGGTTTTCTGGCTCTAAATTTTTGGTACATGTAGCAAAGGGTGAACCAATTTAAATACAAAATTGATTTAAATTAATTTAGATTTAATTAGCCCAATCTGGAATCAATTTTAAACCTGATTCAAAACAAGGAGCTAATTTTTTGCAACATGTGCTAGCATGTCAATTTTGCAAACATGATCTAATCCAATTAGACCCCTGATCAATACCCTTTGTGTGTGACCCATTGAGTTCTAGATCTAGCTAGTAATAGGTTCGAGTTCAAGTCGATTTGATTTGATTAGAATTTAATCTAACTGATCTAGATCCAATCAAGCTAACCCGATTTCAGCAATTAGAACTCTTTCTAATTGGTGATTGAATTAAATACTTTAATTCGATCAAACCCATAAGACAAGATTGACGTCTAGCAATGTATCATGTCTACCTAAAAGATATAAAATTTTTGATGGAAATACCAAAAATACCCTTCAGTGGAAAGTTATCGTGCAATTTGATCATGTGATCTCCTTGCACCCCGAATATGACTCTGGATATGGAATGATGTCAAATCCAATATCATACTCATATTTCTCTCAATCTTATATGATGATTCAATTAATAAAATATTAAAAACTCTTTCTAATTTTTATTTTACTTTGATCAAAGGCTTCCTGAATCATCAATCGATCAGAACAAGTAGGATGCGATTTTCTCTTACCAGGAGTGATCGATTCCTTGTTGACCTACTCACAACCTCCATACACATTCTACCATATCTAGAACACCCCGTACATGACTAAGTCATGAATGAGTATGAATCAAAAAATATGGATTCATGTATACAAGGTTCTATGGTAGTCTCAGGTCAAAGGATTACATGCACAACTCCCACTATAAGAAAATATCTCTTGACAGGTAAGTAAATCTCATATGATGTTTCTTAAGTTGGATCAATTCAGTGAACTCATTCTCTAATGAGCATCCACTTCCTTGTATTAGTGTCTCACACAAGTGGCATATGAGATCTGCCACCCTCTCCATCGAGCATACATAGAAAGTGCTAATCTATCCGGAACATTGATCTCCTACTCAATGCTCCTATGACTAGGAATATTCTAAATCAGAATTTTTAGGATTTTAGGTCTCATAGGTATGATCTCATCATAACCCTAAACCTATTTTTCTGATTTATGGAGTTTATCATAATCATTACTAAAGTAAGATGCAACATATGATGAAAATATCTTTTATTATTTAAAGAGTCAATACATAAGTCTGAAAGATTACAAGGAAAACCCATCAAAATACAAATTTCAATTGGCTTGTAGGGCATATTCCTTTCATTTCATAGTCCTCAAGTATGAAAATGAAGAAACCTATCATCAAATTTTTTAATGGGATTGAGATCCCAATTTCTCATAAAAAACTTTGTGGATAGCACAACAAGCTCCTATAAGTTCAAGGGTAGATAACTCTTTACTGATTGCATCTTATGCAACTCTTAACATAACTTTTGCCTTTAAAATACCTATAGTCTTGTGAATAGTATAACAAACTATAGTATTTTAGTTAAGTCATACTCTTCAATCTTATATGGTCATATCTGAATAATACTACCCTTGTGGATAGCACAACAAGGTAGCACTATCAAAATATGCCATATCACTAAGTCAATATCATATCAATCCTTATAGCAAGTCTTGTGGATAGCACAACAAACTCACTACAGTTTTTGATATACTCTATTGACTTAATATGAGCTAAGTACCATTAGCTTCATTATGTACCAAGACAGTATCAAATCAGTCTCCACAGCAAGCCTTGTGGATAGCACAATAAGTCTACTATGATTCTTGATATAAAACTAGCATGAAGGAAGGCATAGATAATGTTCTTAACACTTCGCCATTATGATTTAATATAATTTAAATGAGGAACTTAGGTCTCAAGCACATCCAAAATATATATATAATAATACATCATATATAAATTTTAATTTCTAACTACCAGCATGTAAGAGCATATAAAGAGAATCTAATAGTTATAGACTTCTAAAAAATTATCTAAACCACAGGATGGATTATGGGTTGAACCCTAGGTGCATCCTAGATTGAACCATCTCATGGTCAATCTTAATGCGCCTTTGCTCTCCAAATGTCTGATAGTTCAGTCTTCATCTCCATGAAGACTTCCATGAATGCTTGACCATTATAATTTTCTTTCTATAATTTTATATTAATATGTAAAAAATCTAATTAACAGTTAAAAACATACAAAAAAAAATTCAACTGATAATACAATACATCAGGGGCACCCAGCCCCTATTGCAACTCTTGCAGATGCATTTATATAATCAGCTAACATGGAAGCATTCATGCATATATCCATCACATGAATGTACCATAGTCCATAATCACTCAACTTATATTTTATAACAATTATAAAATATGATAACAAACTACTCATGTTATTTAAATTGTGATATAATTCATAAACATGTCAATGGAGATGTTTAAATATATGGGCATAAGGTCCATCTAGAGCTTTTGATTCAGATTCAATACTTGATCCAAATTTTAATTTTAAATCAATCAATTGTCATCTTTTTTGAGTTGGATTGACCAACTAGTCTAATAAGGTTAGCATAGATTCGGTCAATCATGACTCAAACCCTAATCAAATTAGGTAAATGATAATTTGATCAACCTAAATTAAACATGACTTCTGATCAAATTAGAACTATGAATTTGATTTAATCTACAATCATAAATTCTAATCATATTAGATTAATGAATTATAGTTAAATCAAAACCATCGGCAAAAATCTTAATCCATGTCTGATGCATCCTTTCCATGATCAAAATTTTTTAGCTCCACACATACCTTGGACAACAACCAAAATGGAAGACCCATAATAGTGAGTGCCCAATTACATGGTGGTCAGCCCTTGGATCTTAGGTGAGTGCATCAAATACAAAAAAAAAATCCTAAGTCTAGGTAATGTACGTCCAATGTACCATTTCAAAGCTTCGTGCATCCCATGCACTGGATTTACAATTCCATCAAAAATTAGATCATCAGATCTAACTTAAACTTATCTCATAAGTCTAAAGATCATGAAATTTCATATCCAAAGTTTGATTATGGATTGATAATATTTTATCATTAACAAAAATACATCAAGAACATCAAATAAACATCAATCAAAAAATTTGATTTTGACATAGTTTGAACTAGATCTAATCCATATCACAATAATAACATAAAATTTGATTGAATCAATCAAAGATGGCTCTGATACTACTATTGAGTTTCGGTGACATAGTGAAATATAAATTTTAAAATTTTTTATAAGCATTTAACTATTGAAAATAAGTTTAACAATTAAATTAGACTATCAAAATATAAAACCCTAGAAACACCTTGATGATTGCAATCAAATAACATAAGCATATATAATAAGAAGTGATCAGAAGCCATATACCATCATGAAGATGATTATTTGGTAATCTTGAGATCTCCACAAGACTCCAAAATAGAATCTCTCCAATGGTGATCCACATGAGAATGATCAGGGCCCTTTCTAATTTGAAGTAGTGCTGCAGTCTTTTCTGTAAGTTCGCTGTCGATCATCCTTCATAAAAATAGATTGTACCATCGCTTGTATACCTTTGAGACCTCCACTAAGACTACTCTAGGAACCATTTTCAAAATGATCTCACCACATAAAATCAGATTAGATGTTCAACACTTGAACAATCTGATTTTTAGGATAAGCATCACATGCTTTCCATTTTTTCTTTCCTTCCTTTTCATTTTTCTTTCTCTCTTTTCTTGATCTTTTTTCCAAACTTTTTCTCTCTTTTTCCTCTCATTCTCATGTCTATCCTCAGCCAAATCTAGGATGTGGAACCAAGGTGTAGCACCCCCTTTAAATAGGATAGAAGGGGTGCTGTCCATCTCCAAATGATGCCAACTTTTGGCATCCCAACTTCTCCACACGATGAAATAAATCACCAAAATAAAATGATGTGTGAGGAAGTTTAGGAGTAGAAGAACTCTTCCTTCTCTTAATCCCATAAATTAGGCATGTAAGAGGTTCGAGAGAAAAAAAAATAATGTTTGGTGCATAATATCTCACACGTCGTCCCCTAGACTCCTACAAAGATTAAATTCTTCATATGAAAGTTATTGGGTGTGGAAGAGCCTTCATGCAGAAGGACTCCTCCACTTCTGTGCCAACAAATCTTCAAGAGCCATCAGATGGTGCGTGGAGTAAAGGGAACGCATGAAAAAATATGAAAGGAACTTAAGAGTCTTCGTTAAGAAGGACTCTTCCTTCTTAATGCTAAAAGTGGGGCACCATTTTTCTTTGGCATGGAAAATTGGTGTGGAGGAGGTGAATCACATATGAAACACTTCCATAAAATCCAGATCAGCCACCTAATTAATTATAGATTCAAATCCAATCATATTCGGTCAAGGCAACAAGTTAAGGGTTAGCACAAACACCTTTGCACTGAACCCAATTAAGAACTTAAGTTAATTCGTATGCTAGCAATTTAATTAACCCATTGGATTTATAATAAATCCAAATAGATTAGATCAAGATTAAATTTTTATTGTATGTGACCCATTGGATTCCAAATCTAGCCAACAGTAGACCCAGACTCTCGACATAATCCTAATCTGATTAGATTAGATCAGCTCAAGAGTCCCAATCAACTAGGACTCTTCCTAATTGATTCTCAAATTAAACTCTTTTAATTTTGATGAGTCCATAAGTCAAGATTGACATCTAGCAATGTGTCATGACTACCTAGAAGATTTGAAATTTGATAAAAATATCAAAATTATCTTTCTGTGATGAGTTACTGTGCAATTCAATCTTTCGATCATACAACATCCCAAACAGACCATGGGCATGGAAACATGTCAAGCTCAAATACTTATCCATATGTATCTCGATCCAATGATGATGACTCGATTAATGAACTAGTAAAAATCTTTTCTACTGTTCATCCCTGCTCTGACCAGAGACTTTCAGAGTCATCATCCTATGAGATCATATAGGATGTTCTCTCCTCGTACAATAAGTGATTGATTCCTTATTGACCACTCACAACCTCCATGCATACTTCATCATATCCAGAATATCCCACATACATCTCAAAGTGGCATGCTAGAGAATAAATCAAAGTAAAGATCCATATACACAAGGTACCATGGTGATCTCAGGTCAAAATATCACATTCACCACTCTCACTAAAGAACCATCTATCGACATGCTGTAAGGCTCTATCAGATATTCTTCCTTTGGATCAGTTCAATGAACTCATTCTCTAATGAGCATCTACATTCTTATATTAGTATCACCACATAAGTGATTGTGAGATTAACCACCCTCTCCATCGAGCATACAAAGGATGCACCAATCTTACCGGCATCATCAATCCTTGACTCGATGATCGAATGACTGAAAATATTTTAGATTGAAGCTATCAAGATTTTAGATCTCACTGGCATGATCTCATCATGGCCCTAAAATTATTGTCCTAATCTATGAGATTTATCATAATCATAAAAAATATGATACAATAAATGATAAAATATAATACCTCATAAATAAAAATAACTAATGTCATGTTAATGAGTAGGTAGATATCACAAAAAAATTCTTTCGTATCACCTATACGATTGGCTTGTAGGACATTATTCTTTCGCATTCAAGAACCTGGGACTATGGTTATTGGATAATTCATCCTTTTGATCCTGAGTGCTTAGGATGATTTCAGAGTTAAACTGTCAACTCTTAATCAATACATTCATAATGTGTCTTAACCTCATAAATTTTGTGACTCTATCTTGACCAAGATTTTGCTGAATTGAAACATAATGTAGTACTAACTCCTCAAACAAGGAGCGGTCAATCCCATCTTGACTCACATAACGACTTTGCAAGTACTTGACTGTGCTTAAAAATCTTTTATCACTGAATTAAAAATTCAGATAGTCTGACACCAAAGCACAGTGAGTTGCTTGTAAGTCATCGTAGCGATCTCAGATCGGAGAGATATTTATACCCATATCCTTCATGAGCTACTCTTGATAGAGAGTGCTCCATAGTTGGATCACATTCAGTGAGATATATTCCAACATCTCACCTACATGCTATACCCATATCTCTACACTCCTTGGTTAAGAGGACAACTAACCCATATGGCACACAACAACTTACACTTGATATAGCTATCATCTTAGTAATAGCATATCATTTGGTCGTGAACATATTTAAAGATTAAATAATAAATCTTTCTTTATTGATCAAAATAGTCTTAAGGACTTCATCACAATACAGAAGTTCAAAAAGAAGATGTACACTTTGTGATGAAAAAGTTAAATAACTTTTATTAATAAATATTTATATACAACTTACATGTATAAGCACAACTACCAATAAGCTGACGATTGACTTTGGGATATAATTTTCAACAACTTTTACTTGAACTAAAGCCAATCGATACAGTATCGTTTACCCATCTTCGACTTCTGATCATCGAACTACTTGACATCGAGACCTTTAGTTAATGGGTCAGCCAGTTTCTCCTTTTCGTCGATCTTCTGAAGCTCGATGTCATCTCAATCCATGATCTCCTAGATAAGATGGTAGCGGCATAGAATAGCTTGGTGCACTGATGGGACTTTGGTTCTTTTGCTTAAGCAATGGCTCCAGTACTGTCACAGTACAATAGGATAGGACCATCAATGGAGAGTGCCACTTTGAGCTCATCAATAAACTTCTACAACCATACAGCTTCCTTCACAGTGTTGGATCTCGCGATATACTCTACCTTGAAAACAGAGTCGACCACAATGTGCTGCTTAAAATTTTTTCAGCAAATTGCTCCACCGTTCAGGGTAAAAATGTATCCTGACATGCTCTTGCTATCGTCATAATCTTATTGAAAGCCAGAATCTGTAAATCTCATAAGTTTTAAGTCAGATTCTCCATAAACGAGCCATTGGTCCTTAGTATTTCTCAAATACTTAAGGATAGTTTTTACGACCTTCCAATGATTCTCATCTGGATCAGACTAATATCTGCTCCTACCCCTAGTGAGTAGACAACATCCGGTCTCATATATGTCATAGCATACATTATAGATCTCACTACCGAAATATATGTAATTTTACTCATACGTTCTCTTTCTTGAGGAGTTATCAGACAATCTTTCTTCGAAAGAAAATTTTCATAGCCTATCAGAAGATAGTATTTCTTAGAATTCTCCATGCTGAATCGCTTCAGCATGGTATTGATGTACTAGATTGGGATAATCTAAGTAATCTCTTCAATCTATCTCTATAAATCTTCATCCCTAGGATGTAGGATGCTTCTCCCAAATTCTTCATAGAAAACTGTGACGACAGCCAAACTTTTATTCCTTGTAATGTAGGGATATCATTTTTGATTAAGAGAATGTCATCCATATACAAAACAAGAAATATAATGATAGAACTATTTGTCCACTTGTAAATGTAGGATTCTTCATTCCTAACGAAGCCATATATTCTGATCGTCTTATCAAAAAGTATGTTCCAACTTCTAGATATCTGCTTCAATCCATAAATAGATTTTTGAAGCTTACACACCTTAGACTCATCTGTGGATGTGAACCTTTTAGGTTGTATCATATACACCTCTTCTGCTAGCTCTTCATTCATGAAAGTGATTTTCACATCCATTTGTTAGATTTTATAATCCAGATGTGTCACAATTGCAAGCATAATTCGAATGGATTTAAGCATTGACATAGGAGAAAATATCTCATTATAGTCAATACCATAATATTGACGATATTCCTTGACAACCAGATGAGCTTTATAGATCTCCACCTTCCTGTCTGCTCCTCTTTTCATTTTGAAAATCTACTTACACCCTATGGATTTTACCTCTTTAGATGGATCAACCAATATCTATATATCGTTAATTTTCATGGACTTCATTTCAGATTTCATGATCTCAAGCCACTTATCAGAGTCGGATCTCTACATTGCATCTGTATAGGTGATCGGATCCTCATTGTTCTCATCGAGTTTAATAGGATCACCATCCCAGATCAAAAAATCATAGTATCTATCCTGACTGATGTGGTACTCTATCGGATCTCCTCAATGGTGCATCTACAATAGGCTCAGAGTTTGATTTAATCAATTTTAGTTACGTAGGTTCACTAGATTATGTTGATTCTTCTATCTATCAAACTTTACCAAGTTCAATCTTTGAGGCATTAGTTTCTTCTTCAAGAAACTTTTTTTCTAAAAAGATTGTCTTAAAGCTAACGAACACCTTTTACTCATCAGCAAAGTAGAAATAGTATCCCTTAGTTTCTTTCGAATACTTAATGAAAAGATATTTGTCAGACTTAGGTCCGAGCTTATCTATTATTAAATATTTGATATAAGCCAAACACCTCCAAACTCTAAAGTGTGAGAGTACTGGCTTATGTCTTGTCCTTATCTCATATGGTGCTTTATTTACAGACTTACTCAAAATTCTATTAAGTATATAACAAGTCGACTCGAGTGTATATCTCCAAAAGGAGATCGACAGACTAGCAAAGCCCATCATATATCGAACCATGTCCAATAGGATTTGATTTCTTCTTTCAGATACACCATTATGTTGTGGTGTCCCAAGAGAGATCCATTGTGAGAGAATTTCATTCTCTTCTAGATATATCAGAAACTCACTGGAGAGGTATTCGTCCCCTCAGTTAGATCGAAGAGTTTTAATACTCTTTTCAATTTGTTTCTCTACCTCATTATGGAACTGTTTGAACATGTCAAATGATTCGAACTTGTGTTTCATCAAGTAGACATATCTATATCTAGGTAGATCATCAGTGAATGTAATGAAGTAGTAATACCCACCTCTGACACTTATGTTCATGAGTCTACATACATCAGTATGTACGAGACTTAGAACTTCACTGGCTCGTTCATCTTTTTCAATAAAAGGTGACTTGATCATCTTCTTAAGTAGACAAGACTCACAGGTTGGCAATGATTCACAGTCATTGACTTCAAAAATTTTTTCTTGAGTCAACCTGTTCATCCTGTTCTTGTTAATATGACCTAACCTACAATGTCAAAGGTAGGCATTCAAGATATTATCTATCCTAGGGTGTTTATTTGACATATATATTATACTAGATCGGGATACAATGTAAATGTCATTGTTTAATTGTCCATTCATCACCATAACACTATTCAAAATGATATCACCAAATTTTTTTTTATTAAAATTTCATAATTGTTCTTGGTCAAAATACCTATAGAAATTACATTCAATAAAAACCTAGGACAAAAGTGACAATCACTAAGAACAACGATATGATAACTGAATAGAAGCTTGATAATTCTTAATGGTAGAATTGGAATTGATCTTCCATCTCTAACATTCAGAAATTTTTCATTTTCTCCAAATCTCCTACTATCCTGAAGTCTCTGCAACGAATTGTAAACATCAATAGGACTATCAATGTCTAATACCTAGGTCATTGTATCACATATAGAGAAGTTGCAAGGTGTTATTATATAATTACCTTGCCCAGCAACCGCTTGTTTTTTTTCCTTATTCGACTTATTTGGGTCAAGAGAGGCAATGTACTGAGGATAATTCCTCTTCTAATGATCCCGCTTCTTACAGTAGAAGCACTTTACCTGACTTTGATCGAACTTGAATTTTTTGATTTGACCTCCAGCATGCTACACCTTTTTATTTTTATTTTTATTTTTTTTCTTAAAGAGATGATGTCCCATCGAAGAAGATCCTCCCACTACATTCACCATCTCCTTGTGGAGTTGGTGATCCTTCTTAAAAGTCTGTAGCAACCCCAGTAAACCATGATAGTTGATTGTAGGCTTCATCATTCTATAAGACTGAGAAAGAGGAGGTAAGACTTAGGTAGGAAATTCAGTATTGCATCCTTCCCAAGCTATTCATTTAAGAAAAAATTGAGCTTGCTCAGGTGCTCGATTTGTTCGATCATGTACCATATATGATCGATGACCAACGATCCTTTCCTTCATTCGAGTGTTGAAATGGCATAATTAGTCTTGTGTCGCTCAATGTCGTTAGGAGTGCCAAAGGATTCATTCAATATTTGCAATATTTTCTCTGACTGAGCATCCTCGAACTTATGGCTGAACTCATCATTTATCACCATCTGCATATTACAATGCATCATGGTACGATCGTTGAGCCACTTCAAGTAAATATCTCAGATCGCACCATGAGCATTTGGAGTGAGCTTCTTAGGTGTCGGATCTGTAAGCACTTACAAGATCCGTTCGTGCTCTAAAATGATCTTCAATTTTCAATACCAACTATCAAAATTGGATCCCGTCAACTTGTCACTATCTAATAGTAATCAGAGCGATAAGGTGGTGGCCATAACCGCATAAAAGAAAAGTCAAAAGCCTAATTAGTATATGAATTATTAAGCTTAAAGACTTGAACTTTAGTCTAAAGGTTCTTCAACTATTTTATATGAATTGATAGCTTCTACCTCTAATTCGTGAAATTACCTTAATTTTTTAATGGATACTAGAATCCACACAGACTGCATACGGGCTTGACTTTGATTAGCCAACCCATGTGCATCTATGGATAAGTTCTTAACCAATTATTTCTCTAAATAATTTCTACTAAATAATTTTACCCCAGGTACCTTTTCAGTAAGCTTTGGCCTCCATTGAAAGATCTGATTAAGTCCAACCATTAACCTAACCATACTTAGTGTATCTAACTAACAAATGATTAGGTCCGACTTTGGTCGGCCAACCTAACCATCCATCAAAGAGACACGACTGAGTTATTATATTATGAATGATAATTCCAATAGCAGATAAACACCAGGCCTTTGGGTCTCTAATGATTATTAGACTACTGAATCCATTTTTATCCAACTTAATGGGACGCTATAATCTAGTTATCACCATAACTATTTGATTTTAAGGATCTAATAATTTAAAAGATTTAGTTAATATTTTCAGATAAGAGAAGAGATAGATCAGGCAATCATAATCCTCCTACTGACTTCACCAAGTTAGATCTAAGAAGACTAGAGACAAGCTGGTTGAATCGATAAGTTGTAAATCTTCCCACTGCCTTCACCAAGTCATGAAGAGGACTATAGATAAATCATTCTAGGGGTACCTAAATCAGTCATACTGATTTATTAGCTAGCATGGGTCACTCAAATCACTTAGTGATCTAATCAAAATATAATTTACCATGTTGGCCAGATAAGTGAGATTAGTGAGAGGATCTGCTAAGCTTACCTTAGACACCATCGAAATGATTAGATAAGCCACTATCAATTAAAAACCATCGATCAAAACTATCGGACTTATCTTATATACCAATTGGTTAATTAGTTTCAATTTGATCTGCCTAATGACTCGAGCTCGACCACTGAAGTCACAATCAAAATCCATTTGGTCTAATCAAAGACATGGACTTGACCAACTACAACTATTATATTGGTTCTAGAGAAATTTTGATTTAATTTAATTTAATTTTTAATTTTATTTAATCAATTTCTCTATTTAATCTATTTGATTTTAACCTTAGGTGTAACCCGATTAAGAAGACTAATCAAGCTAACCCATAGATCCATGTTTTATGCAAATGTCACTAGATCTTTAATTCATAATTTTAAATCTAAATGATTTAACCCATAATTTCCAATTAAATTTATAATCAACATGAGTTAAGATTTAGGTTTGAAATAATTTTAATTTGTAAATATTTTACATCAATTTTATGCAAAAATTTTTTATTCTGAAACTTAGTCAGCTCACCCCTAGATTGAGCCAGCTCACTATAATGGATCGACTAAGTCTGTGACTTAGTCGACTGTAAATGAATAGTAACCTATTATATCCACCTATTGCAACTGGGTTGGCTCAGTTGGAAATTGAGTCGATTAAATCAAGGGACTAAGTCGACTCAGTGCAAAACTGAGTTGGCTCAGCAGGCACGCCAGCAATTTTTACAAAGTTTCAATTTTAAAAAATTTTGAAAAAAAATACATAAACTAAAATAAAATCAATCATAAATAAATTTTTAGGTCTAATCTAAATTTTTTATGATTTCAAATTTTATTTTTCATGATCAAAATAATTTTAATCATTAAGATTAGATGTTATTACTTTTCATACAACTTGTATCACATACAATAAATCCTAAGATTTTTAGATTTAGGATTTAGCAGAAAAGTAAATTTTTTTCTTTTCACATTCTTATTCATAGGAATAATCACTTGGCACCCCTACAAGCCATAAGAGTACCTCATCGAATAAAAAGAGAGAGTCTTTAAACCCTACAATGTCCTATGATCTGATGGCTTGATGATCAACCCAGTCCGAGTACTTGGCTACTTGGATCATCTAATCTAACCATATCATGTATGAGACTGATCAAAATCAAATCTAAACATAAGAAATAATTTAGATCTAATTTAAATAATAAAAAATCAGATCTATACATGCATATATATCAGTCATAACGAACCTGGCTCAGATACTACTGAAAGAAATCAGAAGGCATTTCAAGCATGCTTTTTAATTTTTTTTAGTAAAATACATAAGATTAAATAATTTAATCTAATAATCATGCTTTAGATCCGATCTAAAAGTACCTACCTTAGGATCCATAACACGATACATTGCATATATAAGATCTAAAATTAAAAATCTACATGCATGATCATATCAAACATGCGGTAGATCTAATCTAAAATAAGTATGAGTTCAAAACTCATCTCCTGAGCATGGTAGTAGATTATCGTGATTGAATATCATAGATTTGAGGTCTTGCTGGTTGCTCGCAGTCACACAGGATGTCCGACCTCTGTGGATCATCACTCGAAGTCCTACGCTGATTGATCTCCATGAGAGCACCAGCTCGCATGAAGATCCTGTTGATGGCTGGTCTGCACCTTTCTTCAGATCTCTCAGACTCTTTCAAAATCAAAGAAAGAATGGGAGGATCAAGGTTTTGTGGAAGGAAGGAGGAGAACTCTTCTTCTTCTTTTGTTTTCCACTCACCCAAAACCCTAGAAAAGATTCTAGGTCTTTCACCCAAGAGGAGTCAGATCTCCTCTAATCTCACATGCCAAAAAGGCTTCCCACCCTAAGACCTCACACCCCACTTCTTAGATTATCTCACGATGAAAAGTATCCAAATTTTGTTGCACAAAATTCAGCCCTTCTTAAGGTGGGCATGATGGGTAGATAAGGATAAAGATCTAGATAGTTTTTTAGTTCAAATTCAAATTATTTTGAATTCAAACCCTAACCACTTAATCCTATCCTTTAGGGTGTTGAGATGGGGCAACAAAAACACTTTTGGCATGATATTTTCTCATGCAAATTCTGAATTTGCATTGAGATAGATGGCATGGGCTAAGGGTGTCGCATGAAAGGATGAGTCCAATCAAAATTGGACTTTGAGGTTTATCCATTTAGGTCTTCATCCTAATCAAATTATGTTAGACCAAATTACATAATATAAATTTAATTTAATTAGGCACTAAACTAACTTGATTAAATCTTAATCAAATCAAAATTTAATCGAGTCCAAATCCTGATCAAATCAGGAATCAATCAACTTTAGTGATTAAGTCATCTCATAACCTAATGGGGTCAAATCTAATTGAATCTAATTCAATTAGATTTGGACCAAATTATATTGCTCAATCAAATTAAGCTAATCAGCAATCTAATTGCTAATTAAACCTTTGATAATTCACTAACCCTTAGTGAATTATTTCATCGCAACTTTTGTATAAGGTTAACCATCAATCATATTGATGATTATACCCTTGAATGATTCTCAATCATTGATCAGCCATCTGATGAGTCAAAAACTTCTTTTGAGTATGACCCCATAGATTTGAACCTAAGTCGGTAGCACAAAAATAAATTTCTGTACTAATCGAAATGATCATCTAGCAATGGTATCCAACGTCTGAATAGGTCGAATGATTGCAAACCAATATTCAAGATACTTGGACTATAGTTACCATATAATTTATCCCTTTAATCTTTAGTGCTTAGGATGACTTTAGAGTTAAACTATCAACTCTTAATTAGTACATCCATAATATGTCTCAATCTCATAAATCTTGTAACTCCTCACAAGGACTATCCTGGCCAAAATTTTGCTGAATTGAAACATAATGTAGCACTAACTCTGAAAATCAGGAGTGGTTAATCCCATCATAACTCACATCTCAACTTTGTAAGTACTTAACTATGTCCAGCAATCTTTCATCACTGAATTAAAAATTCAGGTAGTCCGGCATCAAAGCATAATGAGTTGCTTGCAAGTCACCATGGCGATCTCAAGTCAGAGGGATACTTATATCTATATTCTTCATGAGCTACTTTTGACATAGAATGCTCCACAATTGGATCATGTTCAGTGAGATATACTATTACATCTCACCTGCATACTATACCAGTGTCTCCACACTCCTTGGTTAAGAGAATAATCAATCCATATGGCACACAATGATTTATACTTGATATAACTATTATCCTAGTAATAGCATATCATTTGATCGTGAATATGTTTAAGGACTAAATGATAAATCCTTCTTTATTGATCAAAATAGTCCTAAGGCCTTCATCACAACGCAAGAGTTCAAAAAGAAGATGTACACTTTGTGATGAAAAAGCTAAATAATTTTTATTAATAAATAATTCATATACAACTTACATACATGAGCACAACCATCAACAAGTTGATGATTGACTTTGAGACATAATTCCCAACACTTTTGCTTTAAGTCATTTGATGACTTAAAGCCCTAGGACTCTTATATTTCTAATTCTATAAATAGGCCCCCTTGCTATATGTTTTATTTATTCCATTCCTAAGAGCTCTCATCCTATCTCCATGTCATCTCCCTCTCCTCTCCACTCTCTCCTCCTCTCCTACACCCAAAGGTGTTGGGTTGATCCACCTGGAGCACTCAAAGGGTCGGGTCCTCATCCATCTGCGTGAATGAAGAAGAAGGCTACGATCAAGGGTTGATCGAGGTTCTACTGGAGATCTGATCGAAAGCTAATCTAATAGCTTGTTGATCTTCTTGGAGATGATGAATCAAAGTTGAGAAAGCATCCTAGTCCAAGTCTTAATGGATATCTGTAAAGATCAGATACATGTGCAGCTCAACAGTGAACCTCAACTCCACGATCATCGAACAACGGTGTTCACTATCCATGCAAAGGTGATGATGCGATCATCATGATAATAATCTGATTTAAAATTATTTTAAATTCTCTTAATCTTAGATTCATGAATGATCTGGCACAGATCAAGATGCGATCTTGATCGGATTGCATGTTGGATCAAATTTTAAATTCTGCTACATCTTAATTTTGTTGATTGAACGTGCGATCTTTTCTTCAGAAGCACATATAAGGGTTCAAATAAATTATATCTACTTACAATCTTTAATCTGATAGAGATCTTTAGGAACATGAGAGAAACTAAAGCCATTAAAACATACGACCCTCTAAGATTACTATCTACAGCAGCTCCAATCCACTTACCTATCTTTCCAAGTAGCAATAAGCTTTGAGTTTCTAGGAATAGTAGGCTAAGGGGATGCTTTACTAGAATAGTTTGTCCAATAATTTTTTCTTCTCTTGTTCTCTTTCTCTTTTCTTGATGGATAGGTCTCTATCTTCCTTTCTCTTTTCTTTCTTCATAAATTTCATGCCCAAAGAGGAGGTGATGCCTCCTTTTTTAGTAAAAGAGTGGGCACCCCTCATTACTGAATCCTAAAGGGAGTGCATTCTTGAGAGGAAAGCAGAAAGGGGTTGTATCCTTATTTGCAATCCCTTCTCTTATCAATCACATGTGGATTCTAGCTGGAAGAAGGAGAAGGGTCGGTGGCCTATCAAATGACTACCCCCTTCTTTCTTGAAGCATGCCCCCACTTGGGGTGCATCATATAACAGTGGCACCAGCCTTGGTGGCTAGAGCTTGCTTGGGTCCAACCCAAGTAGCTGGTGGATCGCTAGTTTAGATCTTTCCATGCTTGATTTAGCTTAATATCAGTGTCTAAGATTAATTCCTTAAACTCTTCTTCAAGGTGGCTCAAACCTTCTTAGTCCAATAATTGAGAGAATCCTTAATTGGAGTACAATGTTAATTGAACTAGAGGTAGATGGTGAAGGGAAGGGAAACTATTTCTCTTCGAAAGATCCAGATTGCATCTAAAAATTTTTCTATTAATCTACATTAATAAAGATTAAATCTTTACCTGATTAGCAGTAGAACTAGAGATTAAATCTCAAATAATCTGATATAAACCTTTGCGGAGGTCTGGATGTATAGACCCTCTACTTCGCATGCACGCCAGACACCGCAGGAAAGTAGGATGAACTCTGATCTTCACAACCCAACCAAATGAGGGAGGAGATGTGCTAGTATGATACCTCACACTAGCAGGTGGGATGCTTAAGGAGGGCCCACACCCAAGGGAGAAGGGGCGGCACCAAAGGGGAGAGGTTAAGGAGAAGAAGAAGGGCTTCTCTCTTCTCACACCTCTCTCTCTCTTTCTCTCTTCTATCAATCTGATTTGTTTGCTATTTTTCTATGCATCTATAGGTAGAGACCCTCTTTATTTATAGATGAATCCCATGACCCAATAAGTATAGGAGTCCTAACTCAAATCTGATTTGAATTAGTGTAATACTCATGAAAGAAGGATTCCTACGTGTGATAGAATTACCATTACTTATGACAACCACTTTGCACCCACTTCCTTACCCATATGGGATGCCCCAAACTAACACCATTTTAGGTGTTGGTTGACCTACATGAGAGAGGAATCCAAGTGCATGTAGGATTTCTCATATCTCATTCAAAATGGATCCGATTTAAATCCAATTCGAAGCTGGTTCGAAATAATTTCTAAAAGCTATCAATCTCAAACTCTTTAGAACTTTTGTACTAAGTCTAACTTAGACTTTTGAACCCAATTAAGCCTAATCAATTCAGATCTAATCTAAAATTAATCAGCACTTTAATCCAATCTTTCATATGCTCTATGAATCATAGATTAGAAACTGTTCATCCCCGAAATCAAACCTGAACCTCATTTGTAATGCTAGCTAGACATAGTCAACTCTTCAATCCTATTTGACCTATAACTTAATTCTCAATCAAGTTAGCTTATATATTCAATCAAGTCTAGTACTTCCAAATTAGACATATAAACAAAGGTCAATTCCTTCCTTCTTTGTGTGACTTGTATGTGTGACTCTATAGATTCAAATACTAACTCGGTAGCACAGAAATCAATTCTTGCACTAATCGAGATACCATCTAGCAATGATTTCTGATGTCTAGATAGGTCAAATTATTGTAAAAGAATATTTCAGAATCCATACACATGGTTACCGCATAATTCATCTTTTTGATCCTGAATGCTCTAGGATGGTCTCAGGTTAACTGTCAATCGAGATTGCTTCATCCATATTATATTTCAATCTTTCAAATCTATCTCATGGATTATCTTGATCAAGACTTTGTTAAATTAAAATACAGTAATACATCAACTCTAATAATTCAGAGGGATCAATCCCATCTTGATCCACACACAAACTTTGCAAGTATTTGACGGTATCTAGTAGCCTTCCGTTACTGCATTAAAAATCTAGATAGTCTGGCACTAAAGCACAGTGAGTTGCTTGTAAGTCACTGTGATGATCTCAGGTCTGAAGTACACTTATATCCATGTGCTTCGTAGTAGTTCTTGGTAGTAGAACGCTCAGCAGGTGAGTCACTTATTTAGTGACGATGTACTTCTACATCTCACCACACTCCTTGATTAAGAGGACAACCAACACATATGGCACACAATGACCTCTACTCGATAACTGTCATCGTCCTATAATGATGTATTATTTAGTCACGAATATGTTTAAGAACTATACGATAAATTCTCTATTTATCATACACTAGCATAGTTCTAAGGACTTCATCACAGCACAAGAGTTCAAAAAAGATGTTACTTTGTGATGAAAAATATCAGAATAACTTTTATTCAATAATCCATAATTCATATATAAAGAAAAATTCAATCATCACATAATTGATTTTAGGACATAATTTCTAATAACTCCCATTTGGACTAAAGCCAATCGGGGCAGTATCTTATATCTATCTTCTATTTAAAATCATTGAACTCTTTGATCTCGAGAGCTTTAGTGAAAGAGTCAGCTAAGTTCTCCTTTCCATCGATCTTCTAAAGCTCGACGTCACCACGATTCACAATCTCTTGCACCAGATGATAGTGGCACAGAATATGTTGTAGCATCCGATGCAGCATTGTATTCTACTTCACATACAGAATTGATCACAGTATGTTGCTTGAAACTCTTCCAGCTAATAGCTCCTCCATTCAAGGTAAATACGTAGCCCGACATGCTTGTACTGTCATCATAATCTGATTGAAAATTGAAATCAGTATATCCCATAAATTTCAGATCAGTGTCTCCATAGATAAGCTATTGATCTTTAGTATTTCTCAAATACTTAAAAATTGCTTTCACAATCTTCCAATGCTTCTTATCTGGATCAGACTGGTACCTACTCACTACCCCTAGTGAATAGGCCACGTCTGACCTTGTACATATTATAGTGTATATGATAGATCCCAATATCGAAATATATGGTATTCTACTCATATGCTCTCCCTCCTCAGGAGTTATCGAATAATTCTTCTTGAAAAGAGTAATTCCATGACCTGTCGAAAGATAGCCTTTCTTAGAATTATCCATGTTGAACTACTTCAACAAGATATCAATGCACGTGGATTAGGATAATTCAAGCAACTTTTTAGATCTATCCCTATAGATCTTTATCCCAAGGATGTAGGATGCTTTTCTCAAGTCCTTCATGGAGAACTGTGATGATAACCACAGCTTCACACTCTGCAAAGTCAGAATATCATTTTCTAGTAACAGTATGTCATCCACATATAGCACAAGAAAGATGACTACAGAATCGAAAGTTCACTTGTAGATGCAAGACTCTTCTCAATTCCTAACAAAGTCATACATTTTGATCATCTTATCAAAATGCATGTTCCAACTCATAAATGCCTGTTTAAGTCCATAAATAGATCTTTTTAACTTGCACACTTTCGACTCATATGTGGATATGAATCCTTTAGCTTTGACACTATCTGTCAGATCTCATAATCTATGTAGCGATAGTAAGCATAATTTAGATGGATTTGAGAATTACTATAGGAGAGAATGTCTTGTTATAGTCAATGCCATAATGCTGATGGTAACCCTTGGCAACTAGACGGACTTTATAGGTCTCTACTTTCCCATCCCTCCTCTTTTCTTCTTAAAAATTTATTTACATCTATGGGTTTTATCCCTTCAGGCAGATCAACTAGTGTCCATACACCATTGATTTTCATGGACTCCATCTTGAATTTCATGGTCTCAAGCCATTTATGAGAGTCAGACTTTGCATGGCCTCCATATAGGTGATCGGATGCTCATCGTTCTCATCAAGTTCGATGGAATCACCATCCTGAATTAGAAAACTATAGTATCTGTCTAGCTGACGTGGTACTCTACTGGATCTCCTCAATGGTGCCTCTACTGGCTTCGAATTTGATTCACCAATCAAATCCAATTTTGTGTGTGATCTTTCCACCTCATGAACTTCATCAAGTTCAATTTTACAGGCATTAGCTCCTTCACCAAGGAACTCTTTTTTCAAAAAGACTGTCCGATTACTGACAAATATCTTTTACTCTGCAGCAAGATAGAAGTAGTACCTTTTAATTTTTTTTGGATACCCTATGAATAAGCATCTATAAGACTTCGATCTAAGCTTATCTGTCTTTAAACGCTCACATAAGCTGGACACCACCAAACTCTAAGGTGTGAGAGCACCGGCTTACGTCCAGTTCATATCTCATATGGAGTTTTCTCGACAGACTTACTTAGCATCTTATTTAAAATGTAGTAGGCAGTTTCTAGTACATATCTCTAAAAGAAGATTGATAGACTCGCAAAGCTCATTATAGATCAGACCATGTCTAATAAGATTCCATTTTTTCTCTCTGACACTCCATTATGTTATGGTGTTCCAGGAGGGATCTATTGTGAGAGAATCCCATTCTCTTTTAGATATGTCATAAACTCACAGTGAGATATTCACCTCCTCGATCTGATCAAAGGGTCTTAATATTCTTTTCAGTTTATTTCTCTACTTCAGTATGAAATCATTTGAACATTTCAAATGATTCTGACTTATGCTTCATAAGATAGACATACCCATATGTCGATAGGTCATCTGTAAACGTAATGAAGTACAAGTATCCTTTTCTAGCACTTATATTCATAGATCCGCATACATCAGTATGTATTAGACCTAGGATATCGCTGGTTCTTTCACCTTTTTTCTTAAAAGATGACTTAGTCATCTTACCAAATAGGCAGGATTCGCAGGTAGGTAATGATTCACAATCATCTATCTCAAGGACACGTTCCTTGATCAACCTATCAATCTTACTCTTGTTCACAGGACCAAGCCTACAATGCCAAAGGTAGGATTCACTGACATTATCTAATTTAAGATGTTTACTGGCTATGTACATTACACTAACAGGCTGTGATATTATGTATATACCATATTTTAATTATTCATGCGTAATTGTAGTATCATTCATAATGATATCACAAAAATCATCTTTTATTATAAACTTGTAATCAAGTTTGACCAAAAGACCTACAGAGATGACATTCATCAAAAAGAAGGGATAATAATGACAATCATCTAATATGACATTACTAGACTCGAAGATAAGCTGTAAAGTTTCCAAGGCTAGAACTAAAACAAGACTTCCCATCTCTAACATTAAGGAACCACTCACCCTCTCAAAACTTCCTACTTATCTGTAGTCCCTGCAACGAATTGCAAATATTAATAAGACTTTCGATATCCAATACCCAAGTAGTAGTATCATAAATAGAAAAATTACAGGAAGTGTTGCCCAGCTATGCAACCCAAGAGGGGGGGGGGGTGAATTGGGTTTCTAAAAATTTTAAGCCCAACAAATTACTTATGAAGAACAAAACAAAGACTTTAATTCAATATTAATTACCTAAAGCAGGAATGCAAGGATATAATAAAGAAATAAAGTGAAGCGATAAAGCACACCACAAACACAAGGATTTATAGTGGTTCGGTGCTAACCTTGCACCTACATCCACTCCCCAAGATCCTACTTGAGAATTTCAATCCACTATACTTGTATTCAACCCGAATACAAAATGTCGGAAACTCCGACACTAGCTATCCCAAGCTAGATCACTTGTTTATCGGGTACAAGTAAACCCAAAACACTCCGATTTCAGGTTCGGATCAACCTTTCCTTGTTTTGGAAATCCTCCAAAAACAAGAACAAAAAAAAAACTCACAAAGAGTTAGAAAAATTTTGAGCACAGATTAATACAATAACAGCTCCTTTAAATGAGCGAATATAACAATAAAAACTTTACTCAAATGAAGAACCCCTTTTCGGATTTTCTCAAAGTGGATGAACGCTTGAACGAATGCTTGAGAAGAGGTTGATTGTTGATTGAAGATCTCTTGAAAGCTTTGGAAGATCTCTAGATCAAGGTTGAACAATAGGCTTGAAAGATCCTCTCTTTGAAAGCTCTTGAATCTCTTTCACAATCTCTCGTGTGGATTTTGGATCCTCTTTTCTTTTTCTCTCAAATTATCTCGTTGATCTCAGGCTTTTTTGTGCAGATTTTGGATCCTCTCTTGTATTTGATCTCACGTTTGATCTCTATTTAATCTGCAATTTTTTTCACCATTTTAAGCATTTTACAGCATTAGAAGCAAGAGAAAATAATTTAGGCAGATAAAGAGCCGTTAGAGCAATTTTAGGAAGCATAAAAGGTAATTAAAATGGACAAAAAAAATAGCCGTTGCTGACATTTTCCGTCGCAGGGGTCGACTCATGAGTCGACTCATGCATCAGGAGTCAACTCATGAGTCGACTTCTGTTGCACAGATCAGACAGTCTTGATTTCTGGATTTTTCGGCTCAAAACAGCAGAGGTCGACTCATGAGTCGACTCATGCCTTGTGGGTCGACTCATGAGTCGACTCACAGGTCGTGCCAAGTCAAAAATCCAGCGTGCCATGGGAATTTTTTTGCGTGCCAGTCAGCTCATAGTGCCATGAGTTGACTCATGAGTCGACTCATGCACTTCAAACCTTCATAACTTCAAAAATATAAGTCCAAAAATAATAAAATTTTCACCAATAGTTTTCAAATCATTTGTTTTATCAAATGATACTATCAAATCAGGATTTTAGTAAAATTATGATTTTGCCCTTGAAGAGCATAAGGACTTTTTCAATTTAAAATTATTTGTATCCCTTCAATCTGCTTTGTAATCATCAAAATCAATCTAGGAGCAACAGGAAGTTATCATATAAGTCCCTTGTGAAGTAACTATTTGCTTCTTTCTCTTATTTTTAGGCCTGTTTGGGTCAAGGATAGCTATATAAGCAAGACAATTCCTTTTTTAATGATCCAACTTCTTGCAGAAGAAGTATTCTTTCTGGCTCTTGTTAACTTTTGATGGTTTGCTCTGCTTAGGATTTGTGGCATGGGACTTTTGCATCTTTTTCTTCTTTTCTCTCCTAGAGGATCGACGTCCTGCAGATGAACCTCCCACTAAATTCACTAGCTCTTTCTAGAGCTGGTGATCCTT
Organism: Elaeis guineensis; assembly: GCF_000442705.2. NCBI lineage: Eukaryota > Viridiplantae > Streptophyta > Magnoliopsida > Arecales > Arecaceae > Elaeis > Elaeis guineensis. The sequence goes on from NC_025994.2 coordinate 48,634,503, forward strand.
CTCAAAAGTCTGTAGTAACTCTAGCAAATCATGATAGTTTACTGCAAGCTTCATCATTCTATAATGACTGAGAAAGGGTAGGTAGAATTTCGATAGTGAATTGAGGATAGCATCCTTGCCCAACTGTTTATGCAATGGAAAATCAAGTTTGCTAAGCATTCAATCTACTCAATCATGTACAATAATGATCAGTGACTAAAGCTCCCTCTCGCATACAGGCATTGAATACTGTGCAGAAGGTTTTGTGTCTCTCTACATCTTCAGGGGTGCTGAAGGACTCATTCAATATTTGAATGATCTCCTCTGACTGCATATCCTCAAACTTATGACTAAGTTCATCATTCATAGCTGCCCTCCTCACACAATACATAGTCGTACAATCATTAAGCCATTTATGTAAGTGTCTCTCATGGCACTAGTAGCATTGGCTATAGGTTCTTCAGATGCCTTATCCGTAAGGATATATAAAATTCTCTCATGCTTCAAGATGATCTTCAACTTTTGATACCAGCTATCGAAGTTGGGTCCGGTGAGCTTATCACTATCCAACAGCATACAGAGGGATAGTATGTTGGCCATAAGTAAAAGAAAAAATATTAACTTATTAGTATATAATTATTTTTAATCCTGAAGATATGGACTTTAGTCTAAAAGTCCTCCCACTATTTTACAAATTGGTAGCCTCTACCTCCAACTTGAGGAATTATGCTAATTTCTTAGTGGGTACTAGAATCCACACAGACTGTATTCGGGCCTGAGTGTGGCTCGGCCAACCCTAGTGCATCCATGGGTAGGTTCTTAACCAATTGCTTCTCCAAACAACTTCTAATAATTTGGTTTTACCCCAGGCATCCCTTCAGCAAGCGTGTGGCACATCCATTGAAAATTCCAATTAGGTCCAACCATTAACATGACGCACTAAGTGCATCCAACAAATGGATATCCAGGCTCGAGTGTGGCTCGATTAACTTGAGCATTGATCTGAAGGTACATCATAATGATCATATGATGAATAACAATTTCAATACGTAATAGACACTAGGCGTGTGGCACCTCTAATACCTATATAGAATATTGGACTCACTATTACGCACCTTAATGGGAAGCTATGACCAAGTTATCCCATAACTTTATCATTTTATAGATCTAATAATTTAGAAGATTTGATTTCATCGATCTGAGAATAAGAGAAGAAGTCGACCTGTAAGCTACAAATCCTCCCACTCACTTCACCAAGTCATGTAAAGGATTAAACATAAGCTGGTCTAAAGACATCTAAATCAGTCATACTGATTCACCTTAATGGTATGGGTCAACTCGAATCGACTAGTGACCTAATCAAAATATAATCTACTATGTTGGCCAGGTAAGTGAGATCAGTAGGAGGGATGTGCCCTTAACTCACTGTAGATGCATCTAGGTGAATAGCTTTCAATTAAAAAATCACTTGATCGAATCTGCCAAACTTATCTTAGACACCAACTGATTAATTAGTTTTGATTTGATCTACCAGAAGATTCGGGCTCAACCATGAAACCATGATCATGGTCTATTTATTAGGATCAAACACATGGACTTGATCAAACTTTAACTATTGAGATTGATTTAGAGAAATACTGATCTAATCTAATTCAATACTTGATTAAATTTAATCAATTTCTCTACTTGATCTATATATATTTCTAACCTTAGGTGTAACCCATTGGAAGGACTTGAGTCAAGCTAACCCTTTGCCCATCAATTTATATGGTGTCTTAATAATCTTCAATTCTCAAGTCTAAATCATTCAAAGCTTAATTCAAATTAAGTCTATGAAATATGTGTTTCAATCTATAGAACTATTCTACAAAGATTTCAGGTGAAGCATACCATATATTTCAATCCATGAAAATAAATTTTCATAATATGTTTAATAATTAAACATACATAGGTATGATCTAAATTTCATACATACATCTCATGCATCATGATAATTTTCAGATCAATACCGATTACATCTTATGTAACATGCAATACAGATCTAAAATAATTTTATATCTAAATTTTATCCTATTATAATAAATTATAAATTATTTTAGATCTAATTTAAATATATTTATAATCAAAATAATATATAAAAATCTATTCATTTTTCTTCTTCATGAAATCGGATCACAATGACACCCCTACACGTTACAAGAGAACCCATCGAATAAGCAAAAGAGAGATTAATTTCTTAAATCTCCTATGATCGAATGGTCTGATAATCTCATCAATTCAAGTATTAGGCTATTAAGATCTGAAATTTAATTTTATATATAATTATATCAACATTTAATTATTGATAAAATAATTTTATGTCATGAACATATCCTTGATCTTATCAATTATGTTCTTCATCTAATCTAACTAGATTTGATATATCATATATATTATATCGGATCTGAAACATATCTTATACTGATTATCAAATATCAATTTTAGATTTGATATCATATAAAAAATTAATTAGATGCAAACATGAATGCATAAGAAATAAATTTTTGGTAAAATCTATTTTCGTGTAGTACTAAATTCTGATAGGATTTAGATCTAAATATCAATCGAAATAGATCTAATTAAGATCTGAAATAAATCTAACTTTATAACAAAAATAAAAATATTAAAATTATATTAAAATAAATTTTAATTCATATTGTTATTTCATAAAAAATTCAGCAACAGCAGAATTCTGTTATAACAAACTTTTAACAACCTTAATCAACAATTGATTAGGCTCATCTAATGCAATCAAAATTAGATAAAAAATTTTATATAAATAGATATAAATTAAATTTAATATTTTATAAAAAATTTCAAATACATCTTATATAATTAATCTAAAAAAATTTAGTTATGTATGCATATATTTCTGACCTGCTCTGATACCAATTAAAGGGAAGGAAAACTATTTCTCTTCAAAAGACCTAAATTGTATCTAAAGATTTTTTTATTAATCTACACGAATAAAGATCAAATCTTTACTTGATTAGCAATAGAATCAAAGATTAAATCTCAAATAATCTAATATAAACCTTCATGGAGGCTGGATGTACAGATCCTCTACTTTGAATGCACATCAGATGCCGCAGGAAAGCAGGATAAACTCTGATCTTCACAATTCAATCAAACGAGAGAGGAGATGTGCTAGTGTAATACCTCACACCAACAGATGGGATGCCCAAAGAGGGCCCATGCCCAAGGGAGAAGGGGTGGCACCAAAGGGGAGAGGCTAAGGAGAAGAAGAAGGGCTTCTCTCTTCTCACGCCTCTCTCTCTCTTTCTCTCTTCTCTCAATCTGATTTGTTTGCTATTTTACTATGCATCCATAGGTAAAGATTCTCTCTATTTATAAATGAATCTCATGACTTAATAAGTATAGGAGTTCTAACTCAAATCTGATTTGAATCAGTCCAATACTCATGAAAGAAGGATTCCTACATGAGATAAATTGCCATCACATATGATAACCACTTTGCACCCACTCCCTCACCCACATGGGATGCTCCAAATCAGCACCATTTCAGGTGTTGGTTAGCCCACATGAGAAGAAAATCTTAATACAAGTAGAATTTCTCATATCTCATCCAAAATGGATCCGATTTGAATCCAATTCAAAGCTGGTTTGAAATAATTTCGAAAGGCTATCAATTCCAAACTCTTTAGGACTTTTGTACCAAGTCTAACTTAGATTTTTAGATCTAATTAAGCTTAATAAATTTAGATCTAATTTAAAATTAATCAGTACTTTAATTTAATCTTTCATATGCTCTTTGGATCATAGATCAGAAACTGTTCATCTCTGGAATCGAACCTGAACCTCATGTGTAGTGCTAGTTAGACATAGTCAACTCTTCAATTCTATTTGACCCATAACTTAATTCTCAATCAAATTAGCTTATATATTCAATCAAGTCAAGTACTTTCAAATTAGACATATAAACATGACCAATTTCTTCCTATTTTGTCTGACTTGTGTGTATGACTTCATAGGTTCAAACACCAAATCGGTAGCACAGAAATCAATTCTTACACTAATCGAGATACCATCTAGCAATGATTTTCAATATCCAGATTGGTCAAATTATTGTAAAAGAATATTTCAGAATCCATACACATGGTTACCGCAAAATTTATCCTTTTGACCTTGAATGCTCTAGGTGGTCTTAGGTTAACTATCAATTGAGATTGCTTCATCCACATTGTATTTCAATCTTTCAAATTCATCTCATAGATTATCTTGGTCAAGATTTTGTTAAATTAAAATACAGTGATACATCAACTCCAATAATCTGGAAGGGTCAATCCCATCTTGATCCACACATAAATTTTGTAAGTACTTGACTGTACCTAGTAGCCTTCCGTTATTGCATTAGAATTTCAGATAGTCTGGCACTAAAGCATAGTGAGTTACTTGCAAATTACTATGATAATCTTAGATCTGAAGGATACTTATACCCATGTGCTTCATGAGCAGCTCTTGACTACAGAATGCTCAGCAGGTGAGTCACTTATTCAGTAATGATGTAATCCTACATCTCACCTGTATGTCATATCAGTGTCATCATACTCTTTGGTTAAGAGGACAACCAACCTATATGGCACACAACGACCTTCACTCAATAAACGTCATCATCCTATAATGATGTATTATTTGATCGCGAATATGTTTAAGAACTATACGATAAATTCTCTCTTTATCGTCTACTAGCATAGTTCTAAGGACTTCATCACAGCATAAGAGTTCAAGGAAGATGTTACTTTGTGATGAAAAATATCAGAATAACTTTTATTCAATGATTAATAATTTATATAGAAAGAGAAACTCAATCGTCATACGATTAATTTTAGGAGACAATTCCCAATAGATGGCATATGCTAGCATTCATGCCATTGGATGTGATTTTTAGATAGGAGAACTATAATGAGGAAGACAATAGACCCACTCACATTCTACTAAAATGAAAGTTGCTTTATTGCTTCAAATCCAACTCATGAGATGATAGTGATATTTAGCTGGTTAGGGCCATAATATGCTGTTTACCTCAGATTTACTGGAACCTTCTTTTTTTGGAGCGAGACTCTCTAGAAAAGTCATATTTAATTAGTTAAAGGTTAGCCGGTCAAGCAAGGCATGGAAATATTCCATACAGTAGTTCAATGTTTCAATAAATTCCTTATAGTAGTTCATCTTGACCCAGATCTAGAACTATCATGAACATTGTGTAGCTATAAAATACTATTTATTGGTTGAGATTTGATGACTTTGTATACCATTCCATTGTAGTTGTAAACAAACAATCTTATTGTAGATTCATTATGATCTTGAAATTATTTAAAAATGAAAACAACAATCCTATTCACTATCTCCATATTGGTGATCCATTTTGACTAGTTGAAATTATCTAAAAATAGAAAAAACAACCCTCTTAACAATTAATTGATCAATTCAAAGAACAAGGGGACAAGTTGAAGTGATGAGTCTCACATATTGGAAGGCTCATTACTTCAATGGAGATAATGAAAAGTTATTTGATTTTTTTAGTTTTAGCTGGAACTTTAGGTAGTTCATGAAAAAGGATAGTGAAAAAGATTATCCCTAAAGGCGAGACTAAAAGGAATGTGTAAGCCAATGATTCTATAGATTCAATCATGGTTTACAATTATTGCTCCTACACCTATTCATTTGGGATTATTTACCATATAAAGAAAATCAAAGACTCAAAGAATAATGGTGATTCAAATCAAGATTTCTTCAATACCTTATGTCAAATAAAAAAAAATAGAGGTGAAGATGCTAGAGCAATGTTGCATTAGATTAGTTGTCTCCTTATAGTTGGATCTCCAAGTTTTTGAGATGCTTCAAATTCCACTAGAGCATCAAAATCTAGATCAATACCAGTAAAAATATCTATAAACAAGATTCTAGCACCATACTAAAATTATCCAAAAAAGAAGAGCAAAGCAAACATAGCATACCTAAAAGTGAACCAATCCCTTAGACTGTTACGAAAAGCACCATCAAATTTTGAAGTAGCCCGATCTAATTTAAAAATTTCACTTAATTGGGCACATCTAGTCTATTTTTTTTATAGTAGTATAATCACCATAACTAACTCCATTGAGTATAGAACTTGATAGTTACACCTACTTGTTCAACACCATACTTTGATTCTATCCTTTTAAAAAGAACATTGGGTCTCTCAATTTCATATCCATCTACTAAAACTACTAAAAATGTTTCTAGGCATATGACATACAAAAAGCTTGCACCCTTCTTTATCTCTAAAGACAAGATGTCCTAACCATCCAATAGCTCTTCTATCCCCATTATCTATTGAGCCTACTCTGAATAATCCCCCTTTAGCTGGAATATTATTGATGTAATAATAAAAAGCTAGTTCTTTTTGAAAATTTTAGACCAAGCTTATGATAAGCTCATTTCCTTTGCACCAAGACCTGTCCCTTCAAATATGCTTGGTCACATATGAGCTATGTGGTCCAGCATGGTAATATGGAGCCAATAACACATTATTGGACCACTAGGTGAGTAGGGTGAAACTAGTTGATCCTTCTATTCCTATATAAATCTTGTTCTACAATTAGTCCTCCCATCATTCCAGTTTTCTATATGATCATTGAGTATGACATTGCAGACCTGTAGTCATATGGTTTTATGGTCTATTATAAAAATAGTTTTTGTGAAAATTATTCTTATGAATCATTTTGAAAATAATTAATTATTATACAAGATAATTAGCAAAATAATTAGTTTTTAAAAAAATCCTTTCAAAATACCACCTAGGTCTTAGGACTTATATGTCTAACATGCCTCTTCTCTGATATGGACACTACGTAGTAATAATAGCATCAATATTGGATAGACCTTTACTCATACCTAAATCAAGTTAATCATCATGCTTCCTATCAAGGACAAAGTCCAGGATGTTATAGTCAATACACAGGTTTGGTTATAAATGTATTAGCTTCTAGATAAGGTGTTGCATAGAAGTAACAATCTAAAAGATGGGGTAAATTAGATTTTTCAAATATTTGTAATTAAAACAAGTATGTGTTGGACTTAGGTGATTTCAGCATGCAGAATTTTTTTCATCTCATGAAAATACAGCGGAATGTATAAATCAAAATTTTAATCTATTGCATGCCCTAGATGACATCTAAGATCACCTAAAAAGGATCTAACATGCATGATAAAATCAGATTTATAGATATAAAATAAAAATAAAGAAGATCAAAAGCTTACATTAGGATTGCTATCCACTTGCAAGCCGGATCTAGATCGAATCTTGGTTCTTTTTGAAGCCATGCACGTGCCTGGCCTTTACAGGTATCCACATAGGGTTGAGGTGAGTCCGAACCCTTCTTGATCATCGAGGTACTAGCCTCTTTTAGATTTGCTTCATGGGATTGGGTCTCATCGTAGAAGAAGATAGCATGAACACCTTCGCGCAGGACCTTGAAGAAGATGCTAGAAGAGAACCCTTTCTCTTCTTCTTCTCTTCTTTCTTTTTCTAACCTTTTTCTTTCTGATTTTTCTTTAATTTTTTCTCCCTTTTTCATGAAAAACTTGATGGAATAATTGTTGTGGTGTCCAAGAGGTGGCATCTTTGATACCCCTCTTATAGGCACAAGGGTTGGCGGCCACAATGAGTCACACGCCAAACCCTAGGAGGAATCAGATTCCTCAATTTCCATGCCAAAATAAAGAGAAACAAATTAAATAAATTTCTAATTTGATTCTCAATCAGTTAAGATTTAATTAATTTTTAAAATAAGCAAGAGAGAGAATCTCGGAAGGATGGGGTACCAACTATTGGTGCTCCTCCTTTTCTATGCTAAAAAGGAGAGAGAATCTCAGTCAAATTGAGATTCTCTTAATTTAATCTAATTAGGTGAGCTCCAGGATCAATTTAGATTTGATTTAAATTCAATTCGAAAAGGTTGTCAATCCTAATCCAATTAGGATTGGAATCCAAATCCAACTTAGATTATTAAACCCAATTAGCTTCAAATTAAGTCAAGTCTAATTAAATTAAATCTGATTTAAATTAATTAAAACTTAATTCATAATTTAATTAGGCCAAATATTATTGCAATATTTACAATTAAGACCCTTATGCTAATAATTAGCTGTTACTATATTTGTAATTTTTACAAATTGATCCAAATCATCAATCCAATTGATAATTTGATTTTGATTCAATCAAATGACTTGGTCAACCCCTTTTGTGTGTGATTCTATAGGTTCAATTCTATCTAGTAGTGAGACTTATAATGATCTCTATCAAAGTAAAATCAAAAACTCTTTTCGATGGATTGGAATAATTCTAACTGACACCCATTAAGGATCATCGATCCAGAATGATCTTAGCAAGTTCTCATATTCTATCAGTAATATCTAGCAATATGTAGTGATAATCCATCAAAATTGAAAGTAAAATCTTTAGGTGTAGTTACCGTATGATTCAGTTCTTCTGTCGAGAGTTCCAACAAGATACAGATCATGAAAACTTATCAAACCCTAAGCATCTGTCATATGCAAGACTTAATCAGCTTGAGCCTAATCATGAATCCCATAAAAATTTCTTTTCATTATCATGCTGCTGTGGCCACAAACTTAAAGACTCAGTCTCTTAGGTCGTATAGGACTATTCCTTAACTATCAAGGCTGATAGATCCCGTATGAGTGCACATCCTACTCCTATAGTGAATCTACTACAGCCAACAAGTACTGTAAGATCCTAAATAGCTAGGGACTATGTTTATATATTATCAAACTACAGCAACCCTACTATGAGCAGTTGAGATACCTTAGGTCAGAGAACCACTCACACAACTACAGTATTGAGATAGTCACTGATGAATTAGTAGACATCCAAATGACTTCTTATTCTTGATCATGCTTAGTATCGTTGTTCTCTAATAACCACCTGCACTCTCGCTTCAGCATCCCTATGCTATAGACTCGAGACCTGTCTACCTTAAATGAAAATGATCCGTGCACCGATCTTGATGGATCTATCACCGTCCCTACGATGATTCAATTATCGAGAGTAATTTAGAAATTAATTTATAATGATACATATCTCAAATTCTCAACTCTTGAGAATATGTGTCATTATCCATTAAACTCTTAGATGATTCACAGACGTATTACACATGAATGATAAGAAAAATATTTATTTTATTAATTTCATCAAATCAAGTATAAAATATGTTCTAGAATAATATAATGTGTCAACCAACAATTGGCTTTCCAGATCATACTCTAAAAATATATGCAGTAAATATTAATTTTAAAAGTATGCCTGTGAAGTGGAAGAAGAGAAATATGATAAGTGGGGAAAGCTAAAAACAAACAATCATACAATTACAAATACAATAAATTTATAGTGGTTTGATGCCAAAACTGGCATCTACATCTACTACTTCTTAAAAATTTTATTTTTGATTATAGCATGACTATTTTTACTAGGATCACAAATAATCCAGTTGATTTTTCTACAAGTTCACTAATCAAAACCTTCTCAACTAAGTTCCTTGGCTTAGTTAAATATAATCATCTAATTATGAGCTTGGATTAGCTTAAATCCATAAGTTTCTATACACAAGAAACTTGTTGTAAGATTAAGAATATAATAAGTAATAAATTTGAGTTTATAAAATGAAAACTCTTGATAGCCCAAGGAGGTTGATGCAGATGTCTTTTGAATATAAAGACTTCTTCCTTTAATTCTTAAGAGAAGCTTGATTAAATGATTGAAGAAGATGCTCTAGCTAGTCGATCATTTAATCAATATTTTCAAGCTCTCTTCAATTCACTTGATTATTTGGAAGATGGAGTTGAATGCTCTCTTAAGTATTCTTTCCTTCTTTCACTTTATTATTACTTCCTTTTTCAAAAATTTAAAAAAAAAGCTTCTTTTCCAATTGAATTCAGTACTTAAATATATCCAAAATTGATTTGAGGAGATGAGAAAGCTAGTGCATAGCTCAAACTAGCTATTAGAAATTTTTTGAAAAACTAGCTGTTATATTATCAAAAATTAGAGAAGTCGATTCTTAATCTTCAGGAATCGACTTGGCTTTCTCAGGGGCTGACTCGGCTCTTTGGTGGTCGACTCATCATCCATAGTATCCCTGTATAGCTTTATGACTTCTGATTGTGATCAATCTAGGGTTGACTCTACTTTTATTGGGGTCGACTTGAGTTTCACTAGAGTTGGCTTATGAATTTCTGGAATCTGCTCAAGTTGTTCTTAAAGTTTTACTACTCTTTGTCTTATACCTTGAGACAATTTTAGGGTTGACTCATGTTTTAGTGAGGTCGACTCATCTAGTGGAGTCACTCATGAATTTCTAGAGTCAGCTCATATTCAGAACAACCTTTTCTGCTATTCTCTATCTGATAGTTCATATAATTAATCAAAAGAAAAATTAGAGGAGTTTTCAAGATATACCTCATCATCATTCGTAATAAGACAGATTGGTAATACCTTCATCTTCTTCTTTTTTATCCGAACTAGAAATGTCACTGTCAACCCATATGACCATCATTGCATTTTTTTTGCTCCTTTTGTGGTTCTTTTTGAGTAGGGGTCATTCAGGCTTATAGTGTCCTCTCTTGTTGTACTTGCAGCAAATAACATTCTTTCTTTCTTTTTTTTCATCATTTTTCTTCTTCTTCAATCCTTTCTTTATGATGTACTTTTTGAATCTTCTAGTGACTAGTGCTAAGTCCTCATCTTCATCTTCACTCTCTTCTTCATCTTCATCTTTCGACTCATCGCTTTCTTCAAATTTAGTGATTGACTTGAATGCAATGGTTTTCTTCTTCTTGGACTCTTTTTCTTTCTTTTTGTGATGCATGTTCAACTCATGTGTCATGAAGGAACCTATCAACTCTTCTATAGATAGCTTAGTGAGGTCTTTTACTTTTTGTATGGCTATCACTTTGGCTTCTCATGCTTTAGGCAAATACCTAAGAATCTTGCAAACAAGATCATAGTCAGCATAAGTTTTGCCAAAACTGTTTAAAGCATTGATAATATTAGTAAATTTGAAAAATATATCAAAAATAGACTCATGTTATTCTATTTTGAATATTTCATACTTATGAACAAGAAAATTAATTTTAGACTCTTTGACTTGGCTTGTTCCTTCATGAGTTACTTTTAATTTATCTTCAATTATTTTTGCTAATATACAAGTAGATATTCTTTGAAATTTATGTACATCTGAAGAACAATATAAAATATTAATTGCTTTGGCATTCAATTGTGCCATCTTTATCAAATTCATTCCAAACTTTTTCAAGTTTAGGGAGAGACACTCCATTTATTTCAATTATTGGTATGTGTGGTCTTCTAGTTATGACTCTCCACATATCATTGAAAGAATAATGCCCTACAAGCCAATTGCATATGGGATATGATTGGGTGTTTATTGTAATTTATCTTCTAGATTCATGTAATTGATATTTATATTATTAATGAAATAGATATTTTTGATTCATTATATATTGCATCTTATTATTTTTAAGATTATAATGAACCCCATAGGTCCGGACAATGATTTTAGGATCGTGATGAGATTACGTCAGTGAGACCTAAATCCTTGATAGCCATGACCTAAAACATTCTTAGTCATTAGTTCATTGAGTCGGAGATCAATGATACTGGTAAGACTAGCATGTTCTATGTATGTGAAGAAATGAGGGTGGTTGATCTCACAACCACTTGTGTGGTGACACTAATACAAGGATATGGATACTCTTTAGAGAATAAGTTCACTGAATAGACCTACGAGAGAACATCAGATGAAGTCTTATTTACATGTTAACGATGTTTCTGTAGTGGGAGTTGTGTAAGTGATCCTTTGACCTGAGATCATCATGGTACCTTGTGTACGTGGAACCATATTTTGATTCACTTCCTAACTTGATTCTCTGATCTTTGTATGAGGAGTTTTGGATGTGGTGAAGTGTGCATGGAGGTTGTGAGTGATCAATAAGAGATCAGTCACTCCTAATAAGGAGAGCGAATATCCTATGTGATCTTATAGATCGATGATTCGGAAGTCTTTGGCCAAAGGAGAATGATAATTAGAAAAAAAATTTTAATATATTATCAGCTGAATAATAGTCTTCTGATCAAGATACACAATGATAAGTGATTGGATTTGACATATTTTCATACCCACAGCTCATCTGAGATATTATTTGACTAAAAGAATAAATTACACGGTAACTTACCACTGAAGATATTTTGATAATTTTTTATCAAAATTTTAAATCTTTTAGATAGTGATGATATATTGTTAGATATCAATTTTGACTTATGGACTCATCAGAATTAAAAGATTTTAATTTTAAAATCAATTTGCAAGAGTCTAAATTGATTGAAACTCTTCGGGTGACCTAATTTCATCGGATTAGGATTACGTTGAAAGTCTTGATCCACTGCTGGCTAGTTTTGGAACCCAATAGGTCACACACTTTGAAATTTAGCTTTGGTATGATTTAATTAGAGTTTACTATAAATTCTATAGGTTAATTTGATATGCTAGTATATTGTATTAATCCAAGTTTCTAAATTGGTTTAGATTAAAGTGTTTGAGCTAACCTAGATTAGTTGTCTTTGACCTAATGGGATTTGGTCTATCTTAATTGGTTTCCTACCCAACTTGAAATAGTTTTAAGTGGAGAAAGACTTCTCTACACCCTCCAGAAGTCACACCAAAATATTAATGCCATCCCATTCATTTTCATGTGTGAAGATGGAGAGTCCTTCTTAAAGAAGGAACTTATCTTAACGCATTGCCTTAAATGATAAATCAGAAGACCTTTGATTTGTTGCCAAATTTTAATAAGATTTTTATGACATGTAGAAGAGGGAGAGTCCTTCTATTGAAGGCTCTCTTGCATGATAATTTCACATGGTGAATTTATTCACCGTATGAGAAGTTGGAGCACCAAAGGTTGGCACCCCTTAGTCCCATGACACATCCCTTGGTCCCTTATTTAAATGGGACATCCCATATGGCTTTGCTGCTGAGTTTTTGGATTGAAACTAGAGATAAGGGGTGTAAAAATCATAAGAAAAATTCTAAAAAAATGTTGAGAAAAAAGCAAGGGAAAATTGAGTGGCAAAATTTGCAAGAAGGGTGGTGAGAAATTTAGCAAGAGTTGCTAGTGTGTCCTAGGGTTTGATTTTTTCATGTGTTAGAGCCAAAAATCAAATCCTAAGTTGTAAGATATCTAAAGAGTATCTTCTTAGTATCATTTTGGTAGCAAGATCGAAAGCAACTAGGCTTTGGCATTATTATTCCTAGAGTTCGAAGTCGGTAGTGTTTTTGAGAAGAAAAGACTGCGGCAGCGCAACGGTTAGGAAGGACTTTGGCTAACTTCTATATGGATCACCATTGGAGGGCTTCTATTTTGAAGTCTCATGGAGAACATCAACATGCCACTTTATGCTTTTTGATGAAAGTAAAAATTTTATTCTTTTTTGCATGCTTGTTTTGTTTTATCGATATTGATAAGGTGATTCTAAGATTTTGAGTTCGGCTCAATAGTTTTAATTGTTAAAGCTATTGACTTATTTGATTTTAAAAATTTTAAAAATTATTTTTTACTATATTATCGAAATCCAATAGTGGTATCAGAGCCATCCTTGTTTGATTCGATCAAACAAGTACAAAGTAGTTGAATAGAATTGTTATTGATCATTCATTGCCAAAAATGATGCATTGATTTTTAGCATTGATCTTTAATCTCAAAAAATATTTTTGACTTTATATGTACCATGATTTTAAATTTTAATTATTATAATTATGTATTTATGATAATTTATTATCATGGTAGCTTAATGCTTAAATCGATGTATGGTTAAGGGTGTTATGCATGCCTATTATGATTAGGGGTTGCTTTATTATTTCAGTTATGCTTGTCATATGTTATGACTTCAATTGCACCCTTGTTTTGATTTTGGCATGATCATATGTTTGCTAGTATGTTTTATGATTACATGCCATATTGCATAATATGTAAAGTATATTTTATGTAGTCGTAGTTAGGATATATCGAGACTAGTTCAAAATCCCTCTTAAAAATTATATTAAGTTGTAATGTTGGGATTTACTTTCAATTCAAAAGTTGAATTCTTTAGATCAATTGATGTCGAAGAAAGTATGAAAAGTGATTTTCTAATTAGATCCATATGCTGGTCTGACCAACTTTGTTGGTGTCTAAGAAAAGCTATAGAGGGCCTCCTACCTACTGACCGGCTAATTTGGTCTTATTGAATTTCGAACTTAGATTGATCGGTGATATAGACATTACAAGGGCTTTCCTTCAAAATTGATTAATAGAGTATGTCAACATCTTAGTGAGCTTGTTGTGCTATCCATAAGGCTTACTATAGAAATTGATATGATGCTGACCAAGTGCATTTTGATGCTTATGGCATATTTTGAATAGTGTTGCTTTGTTGTGCTATCCACAAGGGCAGCATTATTTAAGTATGACCATATAGGATTGAAGGGTCAACTTAACTAGAATACTATAATTTATTGTGCTATCCACAAGGCTATATGTGTTCTAGAGGTTAGAGAGAAAAATATTGAGAATTGTAGAGGTACAATTGGTAAAGAGTTACCTACTACTCTAGAACTCATGAATACTTGTTATGCTATTCACAAGGTGTTTGTGAGGAATAGGGATCTCAACCCCACTAAGAAATATTAGTATTTTCTTGATTTTTATATTTGAGGGCTATGAAGTTTGATAAAATAGTGAGAGATATAATTAGATAAAAATCCTAATCTAGTTATGCTTGTCATCATGAGTTGTCCGCTTATATTGTATTCTTGTTATTGTAGATTAACTACACATATAGCATCCTCACTGTCACTTAGAGATATACTAGATACAAATAAATTGATCGGGATCTAATTACGTGGACTGGTTAAGGAATCTGAGAATTATTCTTACTCAGGAGAAAGTCTCCTACATTCTGGACACCTGCACCAGATTCCCTTGGAGAAGATGCTTCCAAGGAGGAAAGGGCCATATACAAGTGTGGAAAGATGATAGTGTGACTGTCAAATGCATCATATTTGCCTCTATAAGCAATGAGCTTCAGAGGTAGATGAGGACATGGATGTTCCCACTATACTCCTTAATCTTAAGGAGTTATATGAAAAAAAAAAATCAAACTGCTCGATATGAGATATCAAAATACTTGTTCCATACTCGCATGATGGAAGGCACCTCCGTGCAAACACATGTCCTGAAGATGATTGATTTGATCACTCGTCTGGGACAGTTGGGCTTTGTCATAGATGGTGAACTGAGCCAGAATTTGATCCTGCAGTCTCTTCCTGATTTTTTTTCTTAGTTTGTTATAAATTATCATATGAACAAACTGAACATCAGTCTGCCTGAGCTGCTAAACATGCTGAAGACAGTAGAGAGCCATTTCAAGGATGAAAAGGCTCCAAAACTTCTTGTCGATAAGATCAACAAGAAGAAGACAAAAGAGGATTCTAAGAAAAAGATGAATCCTAAGGCTGGCATCTTCAAGAAGAAGGTGAAGAAGGTCTCCGCTAAAGGTATTTGCCATCACTGTGGCAAGAAGGGCCACTTAAAGAGAAATTGTAAGAATTATCTTGCAATCGTGAAACTGACAAACATTGCTAAAGATTTGTATATGTTACAAACTAATTTATCATTAAGTACTTCATTTTTAGATTCTTGGATATTAGATACCACCTATGGCTCACACCTTTACAAATCATTGCAGGATCTACAGAAAACAAAGAGTTTGAATAAAGGTGACTTCAAGCTGTTCGATGCTAGTGGAGAGTCCATTCAGGCCGAAGCCGTAGGAACCAGGGCTTTGAAGTTGCCTTTGGGCAAAATTTTAGAACTGAAGACCTATTTTTATATCCCTAATATTGTTAGAAATATTATTTATGTACCATTGTTATCGGAACAAGATTTTGAAATAAAAGCAAAGGACAATGGTTGTTCTATATATTTTTCTAATGAATATTATGGGAGTACTTATGTTGATAATGATCTTTTGTTGCTTTCACTTAATGATAATATACTTCATATTGATAATATGAAGAAAAAAAAAGAGAGGATGTGAATGTCACATACCTCTGGCACTACCAACTTGGCCATATAAATGAGTCGAGAATTAACAAGTTATACAAAGATAAATTCTTTGATTCTTATGATTATGAATCATATGGAACTTGTAAATCTTGCCTCATGGGTAAAATGATCAAGACTCCATTTACTAAATATGGAGAAAGAGTAAGTGACTTATTGGACCTTATACATACTGATGTGTGTGGTCCAATGTCGACTCAAGCCAGAGGTGGATACTCTTACTTTATCACATTTACTGATGATAGGTCTAGATTTAGATATGTGTATTTAATGAAATATAAATTTGAAGCCTTTGACAAATTTAAAGAGTATCAAAGAATGATTGAGAAACAAACTGGTAAAAATATTAAAGCTCTTCGATCTGATCGAGGAGGAGAATACTTGTCTAGTGAGTTTCTTGATCACTTAAAACAAAATAAAATACTCTCTCAATAGATATCTTCTTATACTCCATAATTAAATAAAATTATGGAAAGAAAAAATCATACCTTATTAGATATGGTGCGGTCCATGATGTGTTTCACAGATCTTTCGATATCCTTCTGGAGATATACTCTCGAGGCCACAGCTTATGTTTTAAATAAAATACCTTCTAAGTCTATTTCTAGCACTCCATATAAAATTTAGAAAGAAAAAAGATCCAATCTTAAGCATCTTAAGAATTGGGGTTGTCTGACTTATGTGAAAAATGTTGATGGACATAAACTGGATGCTAGATTAGAAAAATACAGGTTTGTAGGTTATTCCAAGGAGAGTATAGAATACTACTTCTACAATCTTACTTAACAAAAGGTGTTTGTTGGTAGGCATGCCATTTTCTTAGAGAAAGAGTTTATCCAAGAAGGAGGTAGTGGGAGGTCTATTGAACTTGAGGAAGTTCAAAACCTACAACCCATCCAGGATTCACAAAATGGTTCTCAACTAGATGTGCCCATTGTTGAGGTACAACCACTACATATACCTCCTCTCCGAAGGTCAAGTAAAGTGCGTAATGTACCATTCAGATATAGATTTATCATTAAAAATGATAATACATCCCACATCATTGAGAATGATGATCCCACGATTTATTCGAAAGCTGTCATGAGTAGTGACTCTGACAAGTGGCTCAATGTCATGAAATTCGAAATGGACTCCATGTATACCAACTAAGTTTGAACTTTGGTTGATGCATCTGAGGGTATGACCCCAATAGGTTGCAAATGAGTCTTCAAAAAGAAGATTGGAGCAGATGGCCAATGATACGGTCAAGATGATGTCATTAGGACACCGTGATTATTAATCTAATTTCGACTTCAATACAAATTAAAAATATATAGAAAGTAGTGAGTTGGGTCAAATCTCCAGAGAAGGTAGGATTTTGATTTGTAATCTTTGATTTTATAAAAAAAAAATAAAATTTTGAAGAAAAATAATTTAAGTCAGAAAATAAAAATTAAAAGTGTGAAAAATAAATGGGTACTAAGATCTACTATTTAGATCCTAGCATCTACTTGCAATAAAAATAAATAGTAAAAATTTAAAATATATACAATAAATTGGTACTAAGATCTACTAACTAGATCTTAGCATCTACTTGCAAAAAAATAAAAGATAAAAATTTAAAGTGCAAGAAAATAAATTTTATATTAATTGAAATTAAAATTTAAGTACAAGAAATTTAAAAAGAATAATAAAATAAAATTATAACAGGGATCTAAAGTTGATCAGTCCAGCCTCATCGAGAAGATGATTGATGACCTCTCCTTCTTCCTTCATACTCCGTAGAGCGAACTGGCTTTTCTCCTTCTTTTCTTTGGGTCCCTAAATCTATCTAATTTTTTTTCTAATTTTTTTTAGTCTTTTCATTTATTTTTTCTTCTCTCAAGACTTATTCCCGAACCTCTTATTTATAGATAAATTTTTTATATTTTTTTGATAGAAAAAGGAGTCTTAAAATCTTTAGAAAATGTATTAAACACTTAAGAATTTTTTTGACCGTCGGATGGAGCTTGGACTGCCCAGATCTGCCCAAAATCCACTATTTTAATCCTCATCAAAGTTGGATTCAATAATAGCCATCTGATCATGCTTTGAATGAGATCTAGGCCATCGGATCGTGCCCTGGCTCTGTGGACTGAGCGACCGATCCACCATGCATCGGAGGTAATATTGTTTATTTTTTAGGATATTTTAGCTCGATTTTTGCTCTAATTTTTGCCTGAAAAATAAAAAAAATATATATTAAATTTTTTAAAATTTTTTTATTATTTTGGTACTTAAATTGCTCAATTAAATTAATATCTATTTTTCATAAATATGCTCTAATTTTATATTTTTTTAAATTATTTATTTTTGTAAGAAAATTTAATTTATTCATGAAATTAGATTTTTAAGAAGATATTAGCACCATAAATTATCAAAAATATCTACAATAAATATCAAAATATACCACTTATCACACTCCCTAACTTGAACTTTGCTCATCCTCGAGTAAAGAAAGAATTTAGAATCAAGTATCGTTTAACTTAAAATCTTAAATTTTATCAAATAATTTTTAAAAGGGCCACTGATGTTCAGTCGAGTGTAAATGAGGTATGTCATTAGGATATTAATATTAGTCAATATAAGAGTTAAACTAAGAACACTAAATTTTTCTAAATTATCCCTACCTTTATCTCCAAATCATTCACCTTCATATGGATAAGTATATTGTTACTTCCGTTCTTTATTTATTGATTGATTTTTTTTTAAACGTTGTACTGCTATTGAGTGTCTTAACCCTTTAAGCTTTCTGTTTGACCCATGTAGTGAGTTTTCAGCCAATGACTCCCAAACCAGATAGCTTTAGGGTACTAGGTATAGAATATCCCTCGGACCTACTTGCTTGAATCAAACATGCTACGAGTTAAAACTAGCTTTACAACAAAACTTCTTTACTTTTCATATATTATGATGTGAAACTCAATGCTTACTTAGGCAAAGAGGTCCGGTTACTCAGCATGAAGTACTTGAAAACTCTTCTTCTTCTTTTTTTTTAAATATATATATAAAAAAATGTATAGTTATCCTACACAAATTCATAAGAAGTAAACTCTTCTTTGATACTGGTAGAAAAATTTAGAAATGCTCAAAGAAAACTGTTTAAGTTCTAAACTTATCTTTTTATTGAGTTTTCTTAATACTTGATTCCTCGATATCTCACAAACTCTCTAATTTGTACATCAATTTTCTTTTAAAAATATTTGATTTAACTTGATTCTTAAGTATAATCAGATGCTTAAATACTAAATACTAACTTACTTGAGGACTTTAAAAATTTAAAAATTTTTATTATCCCCCCCAACTTAATCGACATGGTCCTCAATGGAGTAGAAAAAATGAAGGATACATGCAAAGAGAAAGATAAGGAGAGATGTCACCTAATTCAAATGTCTTTTCAAAATTGATTCTCCCTCCAACTTAGCCAAGATTATCTTCAGATCCCTACAAAAGATACTAAGTAAGACTTGATTAACCTAAACAAAATACAAAAAATAACAAAAAGTACAAAACTAAAAATTAAAAACTAGGTTGCCTCCCAAGAAGCGCTAAGTTTACCGTCTTTAGTCAGACCATACTGATTCTCTCACCTATCCCATGTCAGATATTGGATTGATAAATTTTAATAGTTTTGGATTGCCAATCTCAAAAAGATGGTCTATAATAAATTTTAATATTTTATTATCAATCTTCAAAAAGTATTTTACACCCCCTTCTTAATTTTAGAAAAATAATTCATAAATCCATTCGCAGACCCTTATTTGTTGAGAATTTCTTCTATTTGTTCTTCTAAAATGCTCATGAATTGAATTTTTAGGTTAGGAGTTGAGTTTGAAGTAATGGATATTGAAAGAGTATCTTTTGATTTTAAACATGTGTTCTCAAGTGTGATCAAAGATAATTTTAATTCTAAAAGAGATGATAATTCTAAAGTGAAAGAACTATTTTCTAAGGCTAAAGAAAATGGGACTCTTGATGGATATATCTTAGGTAACTCATTCACTCTCTTCTTTTCTTCACTTAGATCAGCATCAGTATTAAGCTCATGTTCTTCTTGAAGGAAAAATCACCTTTTTTCTTTGTAGGATCTTCCAAATTTTATCAAATCTGGGGTTGAATAATTTAAAAATTTTATCCTATGCTATTTCAGATCTGATATTTGTTAGATCTAATTTTATTATCTAATATTTAAAATCTAAAATTAAATCTAAAAGTATGAGAAGTATAGACATACCTCAAGGGTAATCTAATTACCCTGTAGATGGTCTCAGCATAGCTCGAGGTTCTGATGTAGCCACGCAAGCACCTGGCCTCTACTGGTATCCACTCAGATAAGACCTAGAACATCTTCTTCTCATAAATTTATGCTCCAAAAATCAGATCTCTATCTGATTTGGAAGTACTTTAGAACTCCTTCTGAAGTTGGAGCAGCAGCCTGTTGAAGATATCCTGCAGCCTTCCTATTCCAAGCATCACCACGCCTTGGACCTTTGCCAGATGGACGTCCAACTCTTTGGACAAGAAGAGGTGAGAGAGAAGAGTAGGGATGACATAGAGAAGAGGATAAGATTCTTGTTTTGACTGGGTATTGAGTAGAAACTTACAAACCCCAAGCACAGATAAGGATTTTATAGACCCTGTATGCTGCGCTGTGCCACATCATTCGATCAATCAAAAAATTCTAATAAATTTTGAAAAAATTCTGATTGATGGAGTGATATCATCTGATCATATCAGATAAGAATTCCCACCCTCTCTCCTATGTCGGCACCAACTTTGGATAAGCACAAGCAAGGTGGCACCAAAGAGTCCATGTTAATCAGGACTCCTTCATCCTTATCCATTTGGGGCACCCACTTTAATCCAATTGGGCTCACACCATAATCTGATTATGGCACCCAATTTAATATGGTTTAGGTATGTGGACAATCTACAAAAATCTTTCAATGAGTTCTCTTCAGTTTAAGATCCATATGTCAATATTTGACAGATGTCCTAAAATGAAATTGGCAGATGACAGGAATTAGTAGGTGCTTGTCTTAAATTCATCTCATAAATTAAGATTAGTCTTTTTTAAGCTGGACAAGCTTCATTTAGATTGAGAGAAATCTTCTCAAGATTTTCTGG
This sequence comes from Elaeis guineensis, assembly GCF_000442705.2. Lineage (NCBI taxonomy): Eukaryota > Viridiplantae > Streptophyta > Magnoliopsida > Arecales > Arecaceae > Elaeis > Elaeis guineensis. The sequence continues at coordinate 48,655,869 of NC_025994.2, forward strand.
GTGAGTCAAATCATATTTGGCTCAGTAGAGATAGAAAAGATTACACGAGGAGAAAGTTAGGCTCAATCATGTGCTAGCATGATTTCCTTGAACCTAATTGGATCTTATCCAAATCAATTGGGTTAGCCCAATTGATGACATCCAGACCCTAACCCTTGTTTGTGTGACCCAGTTAGGTTCAATTTTGTATAGTAATGAGACATGTCATGATCTCATCATCGACATCATCGAAACTCCTTTCGATGGACTAGAACTCTTCTGATTCAGACAATTAGAATGATCGATCATCAATATCATTCTAATTGCTCTCAAAATTCACCAGTGACACCTAGCAGTATGTGGTGGCAACCCATCAGAATTGAAGATGAACCTCTCGATGCAGCTACATGTGTGATTGAGTTCCTCTATCATGAGGGCCGACTGAATTAGGGTTAAGGTAAACTCGTCAAACCCAACATCAGTCATATGAATCAATCGATCAATCTGAGTCTGATGTGAACCCCAATGGAAAACTCTTTTTCCATTATTTTACTCTGCCATGGCCATGGGCTTAAGGACTTGATCTTTTGATTATCATAGGACTACTCCTCTCATCTACCGAGGTTGATAGATCTCATCTTGGTGCGACCTAGTTCCTACAATGAATATGCTACAGCCAACATACACCTCAGAATTCCGAATGGCTAGGAGATCGAGTTATGGTATAGTCAAACTATAATACACTCAAGGTGAACTATCGATGCACCTCAGGTCAAAGAAGTAGACACACAACTGCAGCATCGAGCTAGTCATCAACGAGAAGGTAGACTTCCTTATGACTGCTCAATATGATCACGCTCAGTACTCTCATTCTCAATGAATACCTGTACTCTCACTCTAGTGTCTCCATATCATAGACTCAAGACACATCTATCCTAAAAAAGCGATCATATACCAACCTTCCGGATCGATCACCATCCTCGTGATGATCCTATGGTCAGGAGCTGTTTATGAGTTAGTTATGTAAATTCATGCCTTAAATTTTCAACTCTTGAAAATATGAATTGACATTTCTACTAACTCAAAGGATGTATCACAGACACAATGTACACAATGTGATAGAAGAATAACCCATTTATTGATTTATAGTCAAAATTATAAATTTGTCCTTAGATTTGTACAGGAATGTATCAGTCAATTTGGCATCTAGGGCACACATCTAACAAACTTCCACTTGACCTAATGCCAATTGGCTACATATCTAAGTCCCATCTTCTCAAGGTGGGCTTCGATCTTTTGTTGGCCTAATGGCTTTGTCAGCGGGTCTGCCACATTATCTGTGGAGTCGAGACTCTTGACCTCGACATAACCTTTTTCGAGATAATCACGGATCAGATGGAATCACCGCTCAATGTGCTTGGACTTCTGATGAGACCTTGGCTCCTTAGCTAGGTCTATGGCATCGTTATTGTCGCAGTAAAGAGGTATGGCATCCGATGACATCACTCCAAGCTCTGCGGCAAACTTCTTGTACCAGAATACCTCCTTCGCAGCTTTCGATGCAGCAATGTATTCTGCCTCCATGGTAGAATCAGCAATCACCGTCTGCTTGGAACTCTTCCAGCTGACTGCACCACCATTGCAAATGAACAGACTACCAGATGTCGACTTTCGATCATCTATATCAGACATAAAGTTTGAGTCTGTATATCCCTGAATCTGGAGTTCTCCATTCCCAAAGACTAGAAACATATCCTTAGTCCTTCTCAAGTACTTAAGGATACATTTCACAGAAGTCCAGTGCTCTTCGTCTGGATTCGACTGATATCTACTTGTGACATTCACAGCATGGGCTATATCAGGTTGTGTACATAGCATGGCATACATGAGACTTCTTATTGCCGAAGCATAAGGGATCTTGCTTATGCGTTCAATCTCCTCAGGTGTGCTAGGGCACATCTTCTTGGAGAGATAAATGCCATATCTAAAAGGTACAAACCTCTTTTGGAGTTTTCCATGCTAAACCTTTTTAGCACCTCCTTTATGTACATCTTCTGTGAAAGTTCGAGCATCCTATTTGGTCTATCTCTATAGACCTTAATACCCAGTATAAAGGATGCCTCTCCTAGATCTTTCATTGAGAACTCCTTAGACAACCATACTTTGATTGAGGTCAACATGGGAATGTCATTTTCAATTAGGAGGATGTCATCTACGTACAATACGAGGAAGACAACTGCACTCCCACTAACCTTTTTGAACACACATGGTTCCTCCTCGTTCTTGATGAAACTAAATATTTTGATCATATCATTGAAATAAGTATTCCAGCTCCAAGATGCTTGCTTAAGTCCATAAATGGACCTTTGCAGCTTGCAAATCTTGTGATCATCATCACTGAATGTGAAACCAAGTGGCTGTTCCATATAAATATCTTCCTCAAGATGTTCATTTAAGAACACCATTTTCACGTCCATTTGCCATATTTCATAATCAAAATAGGCTGCAACAGCAAGCAATGTGCGGATGGATTTTAGCATGGCAACAGGCGAGAAGGTATCCTGATAGTCAATGCCTTCACGCTGACTATAACCTTTCGCTACGAGCCTAGCCTTGAATGTCTCCACATTCCCATCTGCACCTATTTTTCTCTTGAAGATCCATTTACACCCAATAGGTACAATACCTTCATGTAGATCTACCAAGGTCCAGACTTAGTTTGAGTGCATCGAGTCAATTTCTGATCTCATTGTCTCTAACCATTTCTCAGAGTCGATATCTGATATCGCCTCATCATAGGTCTTGGGATCATCACCATGAACCCCATTTTCTGTGAGGAATATTTCCTCTTATGGTACCTAAGTACCTTTCAGGAGGACAGAAAACTCTAGTCGATCTATGAGGTGGAAGAGGTTGTGTTAAGACTGGTTCTAATTGATTTGGTTCCTCAGGTTCTTTAGCTCGTTGCTCTTGGGAGACATTCTCCTTGAGCTTAATTATTCTTCCGATGCCACCATCTTGAATAAACTGTTCTTCAAGAAAAATAGCATTTCGACTCACAATCACATTGTGATCTTTTGAAATATAAAAATAGTATCCTAATGACTCTTTAGGATATCCTATGAACCGAGCTCTAAAAGACCTGAACTCTAACTTGTCCGTCTACTGTCTCTTGACATGAGCCGGACAACCCCAAATTCTGAGATGATTCAGACTTGGCTTCTTACCATGCCATATCTCATACGATGTAGTAGGAACGATTTTAGAGAAAAACCTATTCAATACATAAATTGCTGTTATGAGATAATGTCCCCAAAGAAATTCAGGGAGGTCCGTGAAGCTCATCATGGAACGGACCATATCTAATAGGATCCGATTTCTTCATTCTGAAATCCCATTGAGTTGAGGTATTCTAGGTAGAGTTCATTGAGAGACTATGCCATTGTCCTTAAGATAGTCTAGGAACTCTCGACTAAGGTATTCATCTCCTTGATCTAATCGAAGAACCTTAATGGGCTTTCCTGTTTATTTTTCTACCTCATATCTGAATTCTTTGAACCTTTCAAAAGCTTCAGACTTGTGTTTCATTAGAAATACATACCCATATCTAGACATATCATCGGTAAAGATAATGAAGTAGACATAGTTGCCTCTAGCTGGCACATCAAATGGGCCGCACACATCCATATGTACTAGGGCAAGTAGGTCTGTGGCCCTTTCCCCATGTCCCACAAAAGGAAGCTTGATCATTTTGCCTTGAAGGCATGATTCACAAATTGGATATGACTCGAAAGTCAACGGACTCAATAGCCCGGATTTCTCCAATTTGTTAACCCTGTCTTCCGCTATATGACCTAGCCTTAGGTGCCACAGATACCTATCATTTAGACTATCTCTAGGCCTTTTAATTCCTATGGCATTTATGTTGGGAATAGTGTCCCAAAGCCAATCGTCAACCTGTTGACGGTTGTGCTTATTTTTGTATTTGTACATGAATTATGATTTAATAAAAATTATTTTGATATTTTTCATCACAAAATATTTTATCTTCTAATGAACTCCTATGTTGTGGTGAAGTTCTTAGGACTATTTAGACTCGACAAAGAAGGATTTGTCGTTTAGTCCTTAAATCTGTTCGCAACCAAATGATACGTTGTTACCAAGGATGACAACGTTTATCAAGCATAGGTCGTTGTGTGCCATATAGGTTGGCTGTCCTCTTAACCAATGAGTCTGGAGACACTAGTATGGCATACAGGTGAGATGTAAGGGTACATCTGCACTGAACATGACCGACTCTGGAGCTATTTCTGCTGTCAAGATTTGCTCTGATGGAATATGGGTATAAATATCCCTCCGATCTGAGATCGCCACAATGACTTGCAAGCAACTCACTCCACTTAGGTACTGGACTATCTAAATTTCTAATTCAGTGATGGAAGGCTGCTGGATGTAGTCAAGTACTTGACTTGTCGGTGCGTGTATCAAGATGGGATTGACCACTCCAGTTCAGGAGCTGTGTACAGTCATGTTTCAATTTAGCAAAACTTTGACCAGGGTAGTCTTTGTGAGGAGTCACAGGACTATTTGAGTTGAGCATGATTCAGATGATCTAATCAGGGTTGACAGTTTAACCCTGAGTCATCCTAAACACAGAGGTCAAAAGGATGAATTATACAGTAACGATATTTACGTAGGTTCTGAGTGTTGCGATTGTGACTATTTGACTTATCCGATCGTCGGGTATCATTGCTAGATGGTCACTTCGATTAGTATAGGAATTGGTTCCTGTGCTACCGGTTTAGGTTCGAACCTGCGGGGTCACACATATTAGATGTTCCTATCCGATCTGATGGCTGATGAAGAGTACTAATGCTCATGGACTATGAGTTCTATGTGTCTGAGACTCTGTGATCGAGAATCAAGATTCTCTGATCATGAGTTCCACATATTATGGGTACCGGGGTCAAGAGTCCCACTGGTTGGGATTTTTCAATCAGGTTTACATATCGATGAATTCTAATGCCTGATTGCCCATCGAATTTGGAATCAATATTTATGAGAGATTTAATTAGTTATTTGATCACTTATTGACTCAATTTGATTGAGTAATTATTTTTGGATCAAGTCCAATTGAATTGGATTCAATTGGGTTTGACCCGATTAGGTTAAGAGTTGACCTAATCGTCGAGATGGTTTGGTCCCTGATTTGATCAAGGGTTGGGCTTAGTCAATTCTTGATTTGATTAGAATTTTATTGAGCCTAATTAAGCCTAATTAAGTTGGGTTTAAATTAGTCTAATTAGACCTAACTTATTTGGTTCAATTAGGTTGGTTTAAATAATTAAACCACCTTGATCCAATCTCCATGCGCCACCTCACTTTCATTGCACCCATTTGAATTCATGAGAAGGAACTTCTCATGAATTTTTTCCTCACGCCAAGCCCTCTCCACGCCCCACTTTAATGTGCCATTTGAATGGATAAGGATGATTGGTTGGCCATTCAAATTCAAAATAAAGTTTGAATTTGAATGGGCAATCAATCTTTGCACCTTATCCCTTTTTTTACGCCCCATTTATTACATGAGAAAAAGTTTCTCATGAAATCACTCCATGCACAATTTAAGCCATGCCTCACACCTTTAGTGGATAAGGGATGAGTTGGTGTCCATTTGAATTCAAACTTTGATTTGAATTCAAATGTGTAATTACTCATCTTTATCCTTTCTTTTGGACAAGATGTTTGACGTTGTTATAAAAGGAGGAGAAGAGTGGGGCATGCAAGAAGAAGAAGATTTTTGGAGAAAAATTCTACGGCGTGAGAAGTCTTGTGCATGAGGAGAAAGTCCATATCCTTCCAAGAGAAAAAGAAAGAAAAGAAAGAAAAGTGGGTGCAAGGTTTCCGGTGAGTTCCCTAGAGTTTTAGCCTGGGGTTCGGGAAGTGAGAAAGTGAGCTACGAGTGTCGTGAGCCCATAAAATCTCAGAGAGATATTCAACATTTTCTCAAGCACATCTGTTGATGATCTGGAGCATCCAAAGAATCGATAGACATCGATCGAAGGAGTTCGATCAGCATCGACCGTCAAAAGGGCTCTACAACGAGCTAGCACTCGTGAGGAGTCGATCAGACCGAGAGCTTCATGTGGATGATCCACGGAGGTCAGACATGCTGTGTGGCTGTGTCGTGATGATCACTCTCCCGACGGTGATCAGATTATGGTGATTTACTATCCGCACAAAGGTATTGTGTTCTGAACACATTACAATAAAGTATTTATTGTTCAAATTTGAATTTCAAATTTAAATGCATGCATGCTATATATCATATTTAGATTCTAGTGTAGGATAAATTTATTTTAATTAATTAGATTAATTAATATTTTTTCACTGTAAAATCATGATTTTGAAAAAAATTTAAAATTACCATTTTACCCCTGCACTAAATTTCTCCACAAATGGTATCAGAGCGGGTTCTAAGATATGATATATGATTTTGCATGCATAGATTAAGTTGTAATCTAAAAGTTTAAAATTTGAAATTTAAATTTTGAAAGTTGTTCGAAATTCAAAATTTAAAAGTTTGAAATTCAAAATTTGAAATTTGAATTTTGAAATTTGAAATTTGAAATTCAAAATTCAAAAATTCAAAATTTAAAATTTGAAATTTGAAATTTGAAATTTGGTTGAAATTTTAAATTTGAAATTTAAAATTTAAAATTCAAAATTTGAAATTCAAAAATTTGAAATTTGAAATTTGAAATTTGTTTGAAATTTAAAATTCAAAAATTTAAAATTTGAAATTTAAAATTTGAAATTTAAATTTTGAAATTGGTATATTTAGATATACTTGATCCAAGTAGCAAGTAATCGAATTGGGTTGGTTGCCATGGCCGTCCGGTCTTAGGAGAAAAGTAGGGTTTAAAGGCCCTCTCCTCCCATTCGATGGGGTCTCCTATAGCGGTAGGGGTGCCGCTGTAATTATATCCCATGCAGATGAAGCAGTGAAAGAAATTAATTGTAAAGATTCAATTGTAAAATTTATCATGAATGTGTTAGATTAGATCTAAAAGAATATTCATGATTTATTTTGATTGAGTTATTTTCTGTTATATAAATAGTAATAAGATTGCTATTTATGAAATGTGCTGATCTATTTATGTAATGAGTCAATATATTTGGTGAACAGAAAATAAAACCTTTCAAATTTGAAAATTATTTTCGAAATGCCAAACCATGACCCATCAGCCCAAATACTTAATTAAAAAAATTAAGTGTTGTCTAGTAGGTCTAGAATTATGAATTAAGACCTAAGACAATTGCATAAACTTGTGGGTCAATGGGTTAGATGGATTAGGTCCATAATTGGGTTAGACCTAAGGTTAGCTTAAAGAAATGAACTAAATTAGAGTAATTGGTCAAATCTAATTAAAAGTTGAATTAGATTAGGTCAAGGATACTCTAGACTCAACTCCAATAGTTGTAGTTGAATGTGTCTATGTCTTTAACTAGACCAAGATGGACTTAATTCATGGCTACGTGGTGGAGTCCTATTTACTAAGTTGATCAAATTAAAACTAATGAACCGATTGGTGTCTAAGGTAAGTTTGGCAGTTTGACCAGTGATTTTTAAGTGGGAGCTACTCACAGTGATTTGATCTCTGACGAGTTAATGGCTTATCCCCACTACTGATCTCACTTACCTGGCCAACCTGGTGAATTAGGTTTTGATTAGATCACTTGGTGATTAGGGCTCACCCATGTCATTAGGTAAATCAGTTTGACTGATTTAGGTGCTCCTAATGCCAGCTTTAATTAAATCTTTTTTTAATCAGACTTGGTGAAGTCAGTGGGAGGATTGAAATTGGCTGGATATTTTCTTCTCATCTATCCTTTAATAAAATCCTCAAAAAAAAAAAATATTAGGTCCCTAAAAATGATTAAGTTATATTGATAACTAAGTCATAGCCTCCCATTAAGTGAGTGATAATGAGTCCATTAGTTTAATAATCATTGGAGGCCCAAAGGCTTGGTGCTTATTGACTAATGGAATTATCATTCATAATATGATAATTTGGTTTGAGTCTTTCTGATGGTGATCAGGTTGGCCGGCCAAAGTCGGACCTGATCATTTATTGATCCGATTCACCAAATCAAATCATGTTAATGGTTGGACCTAACCAGATCTTTTCAGTGGAGGCCAAAGCCTACTGATTAGGTTCTGGGGCAAAATCAATTACTAGAAGTTGTTTAGAGAAACAACTAGTTATGAACCTATCCATAGATGCACATGGGTTGACCAACCAAAGTTGGACTCGTGTGTAGTCTGTGTGGATTCTAGTACCCACTAAGGAATTAAAGTAATTTCTCGAATTGGAGGTTGAGGCTACCAGTTCGTAAAAATACTGGGAGAAACTTTAGACTAAAGTCCAAGTCTTTAGTATTTATAATTTATGTACTAATAGAGGTCTGGTTTTCTTTTATGCAGCTATGGCCACTACCCTATCCCTCCGGTCATTATTAGATAATGATAAGCTCATGGGACCTAATTTCGATAGCTGGTATTGAAAATTAAAAATCATCCTTGAGCATGAGTGGATCCTTTATGTAGTAACAGATCTGGCACCTGAGGAGCCAGCCCCGAACGTTAGAGGGATGGTCCGAGATACTTATCAGAAGTGGTTCAACGATCGCACCACCATTCGGTGGATTATGCTGGCGGCAATGAATGATGAGTTCAGCCATAGGTTCGAGAACGCCCAGCCACAGAAGATGCTTCAAATGTTGAACAACTCTTTTGGCATGCCTGACGATGTTGAAAGGCACAAAACTAGTTGTGCCATTTTCAATGCTCGGATGAGGGATGGAGCCTCAGTCATTGATCATGTACTGTACATGATCGAAATAATTGAGTGCCTAAGTAAACTAGGCTTTCCCCTGCACAAGCATCTCGATAAGGATGCGATCCTTAATTCATTGCCCAAGTCCTTCCTCCCCTTCCTTACTCATTTTCGGATGACAAAGCCTGCAATGAACTACCACGGCTTGTTGGGGTTGCTGCAGAACTTTGAGAAGGATCACCAGCTCCATAAGGAGTCGGTGAATGTTGTGGGAGGGTCTTCTTCTGGTCGTCAACCCTTTAAGAAAGGGAAGAAGAAGAACAAGAAGAAGAAGAATAAGAAGGTGCAGCTGCATGCTGGGATGTCTGCATAGGGTCAGACCAAGAAATGCAAGTCCGACCAGAGTCAGGTAGAGTGCTTCTTTTGCAAGAAGTAGGGGCACTGGAAGAGGAACTGTCCTCTATACATTACCTCCCTGGACCCGAACAGACCAAAGAAGAAGCAAGGTACTTATATGATAACACCTTACAACTTTTTCATTTGTGATACTACTGCCTGGGTATTGGGTACCAAAAGTCCTTATCATATTTGCAATTCGATGCAGGGTCTGCAGGTTAGTAGGAGATTTGATGAAGGCGATAGATTCCTGAACGTTGGAGATAGAAGCAAAGTTCCAGTTCTAGCATTAGGAATCATGAACCTTGTAATCAATTCTCGAAATATAATTCTGAGTGAATGTCACTATTGTCCAAGCTTTTTATTAAATATTATTTCTGTAGGCCTTTTGGCCATGAACGGTTATCAATTTTTAATAAAAGGAAACGTTTGCAATATCATTTTGAATGGTGTTACAATATTTGTTGGACAACTTAATAATGGAATTTACTTTCTATCACAACTTGTTAATGTGATTCAAACCTCTGATAAATATCCTAGAATAGATAATGTGTCAGAAGTCTACCTTTGGCACTGTAGGCTAGGCCATATCAATAAGAACAGGATAAACAGGTTGGTTCAAGAAGAAATTCTTGAAGTAGGTGATTATGAATCACTTCCAACCTGTGAGTCCTATCTTCTTGGTAAAATGACCAAATCACCTTTTATTGGAAAAGGTGAGCAAGCCAGTGAACTCTTGGGTTTGGTACATTCTGATGTATGTGGATCCATGAGCTCAAGTGCAAGAGGTGGATATTTCTACTTCATAACCTTCACAGACAACCTATCAAGGTATGGGTATGTCTATTTAGTGAAGCATAAATCGGAGTCATTTGAAATGTTCAAACTATTCCGAAATGAGGTAGAAAAATAAACTGGAAAGTGTATTAAAACTCTTTGATCTGATCAAGGAGGTGAATACCTTTCCAAAGATTTTCTGACATATCTTGGAGAGAATGGGATTCTCTCTCAGTGGACTCCTCTTAGAACATCACAACATAATGGTGTATCTGAAAGGAGGAATCGGACCTTGTTGGATATGGTTCGATCCATGATGGGATTTGCTGGTCTGCCGATCTCCCTTTGGAGATATGCGCTCGAATCAGCTTATTACCTTCTAAATAGAGTTCCGAGTAAGTCTGTAACCAAAATACCATATGAGATATGGATAGGACGTAAGCCAGTACTCTCGCACCTTAGGGTTTGGGGGTATCCGACTTATTTTAAACATTTAATTACGGACAAGCTTGGACCTAGGTCTGACAAGTGTAATTTTATAGGGTACCCAAAAGAGACCAAAGGGTATTACTTCTACCTAGCTGATGAGCAAAAAGTGTTTGTCAGCCTTAAGGCAATCTTTTTGGAAAAGGAGTTCCTTGGTGAAGGGACTGTTGCCTCTAAGATCAAACTTGACGAAGTTCGGCAGGTGGAAAAACCGACACAAGTTGCTAAACCTGAACCAGATTTGGTTAGATCAGATTCAGAGCCCATTGTTCAAGCACCCTTAAGGTGATCTAGTAGAGTACCACGTTAACCAGACAGATACTATAGTTTCTTGGTCCAGGACGGCGATCCTATCAAACTTGATGAAAATGATGAGGATCCGATCACCTACATGGATGCAATGCAGAGACCCGACTCTGAGAAATGGCTGGAGGCCATGAAATCCGAAATGGAGTCCATGAAGGTCAATGATGTGTGGACATTGGTTGACCCACCCGAAGGAGTAAAACCCATAGGGTGTAAGTGGGTCTTCAAGAGGAAGAGAGGCACAGACGGAAAGGTGGAAACCTATAAAGCCCGTCTGGTTGCCAAGGGATATCGTCAACGTTATGGTATAGACTATGACAAGATATTTTTTCATGTGGCAATGCTCAAATCCATTCAGATTATGCTTGCGATAGCTGCCCATCTGGATTATGAAATCTGGCAGATGGATGTGAAGACAGCTTTCCTAAATGGAGAGCTGGATGAAAAGGTGTATATGATACAACCTAAGGGATTCACATCCACAGATGAGTTTAAGGTGTGCAGGCTACAGAGGTCTATTTATGGACTTAAGCAGGCATCTTGGAGTTGGAACATACATTTTGATAGGACAATCAAGACGTATGGCTTCGTTAAGAATGGAGAAGAGCCCTGCATTTATAAGTGGGCTAATGGTCCAGTAGTGGTATTTCTTGTATTGTATGTGGATGATATTCTCTTAATCGAAAATGATGTCCCTGCATTACAGGGAATAAAGATTTGGCTGTTGTCACAGTTCTCCATGAAGGATTTGGGAGAAGCTTCCTACATCCTAGAGATGAGGTTCTATAGGGATAGATCTAAAAGGTTGCTTGGTTTATCTCAGTCCATGTACATTGATACTATGCTGAAGAGGTTCAGCATGGAGAATTTCAAGAAAAGCTATCTTCCGATAGGCCATGGAATTTCTTTCTCGAAGAGGGATTGTCCGACAACACATCAAGAGAGAGAGCGTATGGGTAGGATTCCATATGCTTCGGCAGTGGGATCTATCATGTACGCCATGACATGTACACAACCAGATGTGGCATACTCACTAGGGGTAGTGAGTAGATACCAATCTGATCTAGAGGAGAATCACTGGAAGGTTGTTAAAACCATCCTGAAGTATTTAAGAAATACTAAGGACCAGTGGCTTGTTTATGGTAAATCAGACTTGAGACTTATAGGGTTTACAGACTCTAGTTTCCAATCTGATCATAATGACAGCAAAAGTGTGTCGGGATTTATTTTTACCCTTAATGGTGGGGCTATCTGCTGAAAAAGTTCCAAGCAGCACACAGTGGCTGATTCAGTTTGCAAGGCGGAGTATGTCGCTGCGTCAGATGCTGCCAAAGAAGTGGTGTGGCTGAAGAAATTCATCACCGAGCTCGAAGTAACACCCTCCTTTGTTGGTCCAGTTCTGCTCTGCTGTGACAGCTCTGGAGCCATTGCTCAAGCGAAGGAACCAAAGGCACACCAGCTGATGAAGCATATTCTGCGTCGCCATCATCTCATCCAAGAAATTATGGATCGAGGTGACGTCAATCTTCAGAAGATCGACGGAAAGGAGAACCTAGCTGACCCATTCACTAAAGCCATTGCGGTGAAGGAGTTCGAGAACTACAAGTCAAAGATGGGTATTAGATACTGCACCGATTGGCTTTAGGCCAAGTGGGAGATTGTTGGGAATAGTGTCCCAAAGCCAATCATCAGCCTGTTGACGGTTGTGCTCATTTTTATATTTATACATAAATTATGAATTAATAAAAATTATTTTGGTATTTTTCATTACAAAATATTTCATCTTCTAATGAACTCCTATGTTGTGGTGAAGTCCTTAGGACTATTTAGACTCGACAAAGGAGGATTTGTCGTTTAGTCCTTAAATATGCTTGCGACCAAATGATATATTGTTACCAAGGATGACAATGTTTATCAAGCATAGGTCATTGTGTGCCATATAGGTTGGTTGTCCTCTTAACCAATGAGTATGGAGACACTGGTATGGCATACAGGTGAGATGTAAGGGTACATCTGCACTGAACGTGACCGACTTTGGAGCTATTTCTGCTGTCAAGATTTGCTCCGATGGAATATGGGTATAAATGTCCTTCTGATCTGAGATCGCCATGGTGACTTGCAAGCAACTCACTGCACTTAGGCACTGGACTACCTAAATTTCTAATTCAATGATGGAAGGCTGCTGGGTGTAGTCAAGTACTTGACTTGTCGGTGCGTGTGTCAAGATGGGATTGACCACTCTAGTTCAGAAGCTGTGTACAGTCATGTTTCAATTTAGCAAAATCTTGGTCAGGGTAGTCTTTGTGAGGAGTCACAAGACTGTTTGAGTTGAGCACGATTCGAATGAGCTAATCAAGGTTGACAGTTTAACCCTGAGTCATCCTAAACACAGAGGTCAAAAAGATAAATTATACAGTAACCATATTCACGTAGGTTCTGAGTATTGTGATTGTGACTATTCGACCTATTCGATCATCGGGTACCATTGCTAGATGGTCACTTCGATTAGTACAGAAATTGGTTCCTGTGCTACCGGCTTAGGTTCGAACCTGCGGGGTCACACACATTAGAGGTTCTTATCTGATCTGATGGCTGATGAAGAGTCTTAATGCTCGTGGACTATGAGTCCTACGTGTCTGGAACTCTGTGATCGAGAATCAAGATTCTCTGATCATGAGTTCCACACATTATGGGTACCAGGGTCAAGAGTCCTACTGGTTGGGATTTTTCGATCAGGTTTACATATCGATGAATTCTGACGCCTGATTGCGCATCGAATTTAGACTCAATATTTATGAGAGGTTTAATTAGTGATTTGATCACTAATTAACTCAATTTGATTGAGTAATTATTTTAGGATCAAGTCCAATTGAATTGGATTCAGTTGGGTTTGACCCGATTAGGTTAAGAGTTGACCTAATCGTCGAGATGGTTTGGTCCCTGATTTGATCAAGGATTGAGCTTATTCAATTCCTGATTTGATTAGGATTTTATTGAGCCTAATTAAACCTAATTAAGTTAGGTTTAAATTAGTCTAATTGAACCTAACTTATTTGGTTTAATTAGGTTGGTTTAAATAATTAAACCACCTTGACCTAATCTCCACATGCCACCTCACTTCCATTGCACCCATTTGAATTCATGAGAAGAAACTTCTCATGAATTTTTTTCTCATGCCAAGCCCTCTCCACACCCCACTTTAATGTGCCATTTGAATGGATAAGGATGATTGGTTGGCCATTCAAATTTAAAATAAAGTTTGAATTTGAATGGGCAATCAAACTTTGTGCCTTATCCCTTTTTTTACGCCCCATTTATTACATGAGAAAAGGTTTCTCATGAAATCACTCCATGCATAATTTAAGCCATGCCTCATGCCTTTAGTGGATAAGGGATGAGTTGGTGTCCATTTGAATTCAAAATTTGATTTGAATTCAAATGTGCAATTACTCATCTTTATCTTTTCTTTTGGATAAGACGTTTGACGTTGTTATAAAAGGAGGAGAAGAGTGGGGCGTGCAAGAAGAAGAAGATTTTTGGAGAAAAATTTTGGGGTGTGAGAAGTCTTGTGCATGAGAAGGAAGTCCATATCCTTCTAAGAAAAAAAGAAAGAAAAGTAGGTGCAAAATTTTCGGTAAGTTCCCTAGAGTTTTAGCTTGGGGTTCAGGAAGTGAGAAAGTGAGCTACGAGTGTCATGAGCCCACAAAATCTTAGAGAGATCTTCAACATCCTCTCAAGCACGTCTGTTGATGATCCGGAGCATCCAAAGAATCGACAAACATCGATCGAAGGAGTTCGATCAGCATCGACCGTCAAAAGGGCTCTACAATGAGCTAGCCCTCGTGAGGAGTCGATCAGACTGGGAGCTTCGTGTGGATGATCCACAGAGGCCAGACATGCTATGTGGCTACATCACGATGATCAGACTCTCCCGATGGTGATCAGATTGTGGCGATCTACTACCCGCACAAAGGTATTGTGTTCTGAACACATTACAATAAAGTATTTATTGTTCAAATTCAAATTTTAAATTTAAATGCATGCATGCTATATATTATATTTAGATCCTAGTGTAGGGTAAATTTATGTTAATTAATTAGATTAATTAATATTTTTTCACTGTAAAATCATGATTTTGAAAAAAATTTAAAATTATCATTTTACCCCTGCACTGAATTTCCCCACAATTTATATTTTGCTCGATATTAAACACAGATACATCAATATGTAGCTGATAGAGACCGTTAATAAGAAAACCATCTGTAACTTTATTATTTTCATTAAAAAATATTATAATGATCCATATGAAAGCTAATCACATAGCCTTCTTATGCTAAATATGAAACAGAAATCAAATTCCTGCTTACTGCAGGCACATAATAACAATCTCTAAGAAATAAATCTAATCCTAACGGTAATCGTAGAGGAGATAGGTTTCCACAGCCACAGCAGCAACTCTTGCTTCGTTCCCGATGCGTAGGATCATCTTCCCATCCCTCAACGTCCTGCTCTCCT
Organism: Elaeis guineensis; assembly: GCF_000442705.2. Taxonomy (NCBI): domain Eukaryota; kingdom Viridiplantae; phylum Streptophyta; class Magnoliopsida; order Arecales; family Arecaceae; genus Elaeis; species Elaeis guineensis. Next base: position 48,671,168 of record NC_025994.2, read on the forward strand.
CAAGATCCTACATAGAAGTACACAAATGAGCACTAGAACCAGAGTCAAGCACCCAACTGGATGCAGAAGAAACCATAAGATTAGATTCTAAAATGAGCATACCTCTAGAAGGACCATCCTTCTTGTTCTTCAGGGTGGCCAGGTACTGAGGATAGTTCCGCTTCCAATGGCCGTCTGATTGGTAGTAGAAATATTTTTCCTTATCAACAGCCTTCTTCTTCAGTTCTGTCTTCTTCCTCTTGCCATCCACCTTCTGCTTCTTCACAGACTTCTTTTTCATTCCAAAAGATTTTCTCTTGGAAGAAGTCCGCTCCATAGTAAGAATTGAGCCTTTTGAACCATTCATAGAAAGCTCAGCTGTAACCAGCATGTTCATTAACTCGACCAAGGTACATTGCATCTTATGCATATGAAAGTTCATGATGAACTAACCATATGCATCAAACAAGGACTGAAGGATCACATCAATCTGAAAATCCTTGTCTAAGATGATATCGAGCTTCTCAAGCTTTTCAAGATCCTTGATCATTGTCAAACAATGATCTTGGACTGACTGCCCATCATGCATCTCGACCTTGAAAAGTCTTTGATAGACTTGATACTTGGCCGCCCGACTCTGTTCACCAAACAACTCTTGTAGGTGAGCAAACAGTTGGCGGATAGTCAAAATATTCTCATGCTGGCACTGCAGTCATCAGACATTGCACCCAACATGTAGTACCTTGCTTTGTTATCATCATCCATCCACTTTTTCAGAGACGCTCTCTGTTCAGCAGTCGGACGTGTTGGTATGGCAGGTGGGTCCTGGTCCAAGATATGGGTCAATTTTTTGGAACCCAGAATAATTATGTAGTTTCTCAATCAGTCTTTGAAATTGGGTCCAGTCAATCTGTAGGTGTCTAGTATTTTGGTCAGGAGGTTTGAGGTAGACATGTTTCCTGTAGAGAGTCAAAAGTTTCTAGTTAGATTTTGTAATCAGACTTAACCAATTTGTTTAGAGATTTTATTTTTAAATAAATTAGGCTCCCACTATTTTTTTAGATCCCTACACTCCCTTGGTAAAGATGTGAAAATCTCCGTGATCAGTGATTTTTAGTGGGTGGTGCGGTCTCACCAACTGGCTCATCACCTCACCTAACAGTTATTCATGATGGGTCAATCGATAAGTGGACAACTCTTGTCCAATGATTCTCTAATCATGGTGCATATAAAACTTGGTCTCTAATTCATGAAGCTCACCGTGCCCAAAATATTGCTCCAATCCTTAGTTAAGTCAAACCCACCATTTGCACGAACTAGATTCCTGATTGGGTCCCTCATCGTATCCGAAATATTGAGCCCAACCCATCCTCTAATTCATAGCATCCAATGCCTAATGGACATGGTTGCGTCTTCCCGGTGCAATTGAGCCACTGTATCCAGCCGAGAACAATCAACCCCGGGAAGGGTCCGCACATCCACAATAGTGGAAGACCTAGACTTAATATTTTCTTAGGAAGATTTGATTTAGGTCTCATTAAACTTGACTTGACATAGTCATAACAATTATAACTAACCTAGTGGCATGGATTAGCTCTAATTATTAGCCACCTCAAATCAGAACTGGGTTGACACATACGGCCAGATAAGTGAGACCGGTGGAAGGGATATGCCATTAACTCGACAAGAACGCATTCGAGTCGAGTAGCTCCCAATTAAAAACCATTCAGTCGAATCTGTCCAACTTATCTTAGACACCAAAATATCGAACCAGAACTAATTGGGTTAGCCTACAATCCAGGCTTTAACCACTGAGCCATATTAGGTATTAACTTGATCGAGTCACATCTAAATGTGATTCGACCTTGATCCAGACTTAATCCTATTAGGCTGGTCAATTATTAGCTTTCATGATCTCACCTAACTAACTCTTGATTCAGTTTGATCAACCGCTAGACCTAATTAAGCTACCCAAGCCTGAACCCAATTTTATGAAAATATCTTAGATCTAAAATTCTCAATTTTAGACCAAATTGATTTCATAAACTTAATTCATTAATTAAGTTTGGGTTCACAAACAAAATATGTAAAATAAATCCTAGGATTTTAGGATCTAGGGTTTTGCAAAAAAGTAAGTTTTGATTTCTAATTAAGGATGAACGCGTGGCACCCCTACACGTCATAAGAACATCCCATTGAATGGAAAGAGAGGATCTTAAAATTCTACTTCATTCTTATGATCGGACGGCCATGAGGAATATTTTAATCAGAAATATAAATTTAACTACAAAACTAGTTTGATCTAAATTTACATATCTCATATATAATTTAAGATCTAACTAATACATGCTTTGCACACATCTCATGTATCAAAAAATGATCTAATTAATATGCTTTCAGATCTGATACATCACATGTAATATCTAAAAAATAAGATTTAAATTAAACTATTCAAAATTAAATCTATTCTAGACAAGTTACTAGAACAATTCTACAACTAGTCTAGGCATGCAACAGATCAATTTTATAAAAAAATTAAAATTTTATTTTTAATTTTTTGATCTGATTATAATAATTATAACATAAAAAAATAGAGAATAAATTAGATTTAATTCATATTTTAATCTCATTAAAACATAAAACTTAAGATTGTTCATGGATTTAACTAATCCTAGTCTAGTCATGCATCTCATGCATGTTAGATCTTCTTAGATTTAATTTTAAATATTTTAATTTTAGATCATATCATATCTAATGTAATATCTGAAATCACTAAATATCAGATAAATAAATATAAAAATTAGACCTAAATTAGATCTGAAATAGAGCCAAAAATCTGGTTCTGATACCAGTTGAAGGAAAAACCATCTTTTTCCTTTGTAGGATCTTCCAGATTTCATCAAATCTGGGATGGAATAATTTAAAAATTTTATCCTAAATTATTTTAGATTTAATATATATTAGATCTAATTTTATTATCTAATATTTAAAATTTAAAATTAAATCTAAAAGTATGAGAAGTATAGACATACCTCAAGGGTAATCTGATTATCCTGTAGATGATCTCAGCACAGCCTGAGGTTCTGATGTAGCCATGCAAGCACCTGGCCTCTACCGATATCCACTCAGGCTAAACCTAGAACATCTTCTCCTCATAAATCTATGCTTCCAAAAATCAGATCTCTATCTGAATTGAAAGTGCTTCAGAACTCCTTCTGAAGTTGGAGCAGCAGCCTGTCGAAGATGTCCTGCAGCCTTTCTGTTCCAGGCATCACCATGCCTTGGACCTTTGCCAGATGGATGTCCAACTCCTTAGACATGAAGAGGGGATAGAGGAGAGCAGGGAGGATATGGAGAAGAGGAGAGGATTCTTGTTTTAGCTAGGTATTGAGCAAAAAATTACAAACCCTAGGCACAGATAGGGATTTTATAGACTCTGTATGCTGCGCAGTGCCACATTATTCGACTAATCAAAAAATTTCAATAAATTTTGAAAAAATTCTGATTGATAGAGTGATATCATCTGATCATATCAGATAAGAATCTCCACCCTCTCTCCTATGTTGGTGCCAACTTTGGATAAGCACAAGCAAGGTGGTGCCAAAGAGTCCATGTTAATCAGGACTCTTTCATCCTTATCTATTTGGGGCGCCCACTTTAATCCAATTGGGCTCATGCCATAATCTGATTATGGTGCCCAATTCAATATGGTTTAGGCATGTGGACACTCCACAAAAATTTTTCAATGAGCTCTCTTCAGTTTAAGACCCATATGTCAATATTTGACAGATGTCCTAAAATGAAATTGGCAGGTGACAGGAATTAGCAGGTGCTTGTCTTAAATTCATCTCATGAATTAAGACAAGTCTTTTCTGAGCTGGACAAGCTTCATTTAGACTGAGAGAAACCTTCTCAAGGTTCTCTAGGTGAGTCAAATCATATTTGGCTTAGTAGAGATGGAAAAGATTACACAAGGAGAAAGTTAGGCTCAATCGTGTGCTAGCATGATTTCTTTGAACCTAATTGGATCTTATCCAAATCAATTGGATTAGCCCAATTGATGACATCCAGACCCTAACCCTTATTTGTGTGACCCAGTTAGGTTCAATTTTATATGGTAATAAAAAATATCGTGATCTCATCATCAACATCATCGAAACTTCTTTCGATGGACCAGAACTCTTCTGATTCAGACAATTAGAATGATCGATCATCAATATTATTCTAATTGCTCCCAAAATCCACCAGTGACACCTAGCAGTATGTGGTGGCAATCAATCAAAACTGAAGATAAACCTCTCATTGCAGCTATCTGTGTGATTGAGTTCCTCTATCATGAGTCCCGACTGAATTAGGGTTAAGGTGAACTCGTCAAACCCAACATCAGTCATATGAATCAATCGATCGATCTGAGTCCGATGTGAAATCTCAATGGAAAACTCTTTTTTCATTATTTTACTCTGCCATGGCCATGGGCTTAAGGACTCGATCTTTCGATTATCATAGGACTACTCCTCTCATCTACCAAGATTGATAGATCCCATCTTGGTGCGACCTAGTTCCTACAATGAATATGCTACAGCCAACATACACCTTAGAATTTTGAATGGCTTGGAGATTGAGTTATAGTGTAGTCAAACTATAACACACTCAAGGTGAACTGTCGATGCACCTCAGGTCAAAGAACTAGATACACAACTGCAGCATCGAGCTAGTCATCGATGAGAAAGTAGACTTCCTTATGACTGCTCGATATGGTCACGCTCAGTACTCTCATTCTCAATGAATACCTGTACACTCACTCTGATGTCTCCATACCATAGACTCAAGACATATCTACCATAAGGAAGCGATCGTACACCAACCTTTCGGATCGATCACCATGAAGGAACCAGATCTAGGATTTCAGGATTAGATCTTGAAACTTTTTCAAGATCATACAGTGAAAGACTAAAATAAATCAAAATTATTTTCTAAAATCAGAGAATCCCTAGATCTAAGATTCTATTACATGATTATTACAGAGCATTAAATCATAAATTAAAATATATAAATATAGCATGACATTTGACATTGTTTTTAAAAGGAGGAGAAGAGTGGGGCGTGTGCAAGAAAAATTTTGGAGAGAAAATCTAGGCGTGAGGAATCCTTGTGTGCAAGGTGAAGGTCTATATCCTTTCGAGAGAAAAAGAAAGAAAAAGTGTGTGCAGGGTTTCAGTGAGTTCTTCAGGGTTTCAGCCTGGAGTTTGGGAAGTGAGAAGGTGAGCTACGAGTGTTATGAGCCCACCAAATTTTAGGAAGATCTTCAACATCCTCTCAAGCATGTTTGTTGATAATTTAGAGCATCCAAAGAATCGACAGACATTGATCAAAAGAGTTCGATCAGCATCGGCCGTCGAAAGGGTTTTACAATGAGCTAGCACTCGTGAGGAGTCGATCAGATCGGGAGCTTTGTGGGACGATCCGTAGAGGCTAGACATACTGTGTGGCTACATCGCGATGATCAAACTCTCTCAATGGTGATCAGATTGTGGCGATCTACTACCCGCACAAAGGTATTGTATTCTGAACATATTACAATAAAGTGTTTACTGTTCAAATTCGAATTTCAAATTTAAATGCATGCATTGTATATATCATATTTAGATCCTAGTGTAGGGTAAATTTTTATTAATTAATTAGATTAATTAATAATTTTCACTGTAAAATAATAATTTTGAAAAAATTTTAAAATTACCATTTTACCCCTGCACTGAATTTTTCTCACAAATGGTAGTAGAGCCAGGTTCTTAGATATGATATATATATTTTCATGCGTAGATTAAGTTGTAATCTAAAAGTTTAAATTTGAAATTTAAAATTTAAAATTTGAATTTTGAAAGTTGTTCAAAATTCAAAATTTAAAAATTTGAAATTCAAAATTTGAGATTTGAATTTTGAAATTTGAAATTTAAAATTCAAAAATTTGAAATTCAAAAATTTAAAATTTGAAATTTGGTTGAAATTTTAAATTTGAAATTCAAAATTTGAAATTCAAAATTTTGAAATTTAAAATTTGTTTGAAATTTAAAATTCAAAATTTAAAATTTGAAATTTAAAATTTGAAATTTAAATTTTGAAATTGGTATATTTAGATATACTAGATCCAAGTAGCAAGTAATCGAATTGGGTTGGTTGCCATGGCCGTCCGGTCATAGGAGAAAAGTAGGGTTTAAAGGCCCTCTCTTCCCATTCGATGGGGTCTTCTATGGTGGTAGGGGTGCCGATGCGATTATATCCCATACAGATGAAGCAGCGAAAGGAATATTCATGACTTATTTTAATTGAGTTATTTTCTATTATGTAATTAGCAATAGGATTGCTATTTATGAAATATGCTGATCTATTTGTGTAATGAGTCAACATATTTGGTGAACAAAAAATAAAATTTTTCAAATTTGAAAATTATTTTTGAAATACCAAACTCTGACCCATCAGCCCAAATACTTAATTAAAAGAATTAAGTGTTGTCTAGTAGGTCTAGAATTATGAATTAAGACCTAAGACAATTGCATAAACTTGTGGGTCAATGGGTTAAATGGATTAGGTCCATAATTGGGTTAGACCTAAGGTTAGCTTAAAGAAATAGACTAAATTAGAGTAATTGATCAAATCTAATCAAAAGTTGAATTAGATTAGGTCAAGGATACTCTAGACTCAACTCCAATAGTTATAGTTGAATGGGTCCATGTCTTTAACTAGACCAAGATGGACTTAATTCATGGCTACGCGGTGGAATCCTATTTACTAAGTTGATCAAATTAAAACTAATGAGCCGGATGGTGTCTAAGGTAAGTTTGGCAGTTTGACCAGTGATTTTTAAGTGGGAGCTACTCACAATGATTTGATCTCTAACGAGTTAATAGCTTATCCCCACCACTGATCTCACTTACCTAGCCAACCTGGTGAATTAGGTTTTGATTAGATCACTTGGTGATTAGGGCTCACCCATGTCATTAGGTAAATCAGTTTGACTAATTTAGGTGCTCCTAATGCCAGCTTTAAGTAAATCCTTTTTAATCTAACTTGGTGAAGTCAGTGGGAGGATTGAAATTGGATGGATATTTTCTTCTCTTCGATTCTTTAATAAAATTCTCAAAAATTATTAGGTCCTAAAAATGATTAAGTTATATTGATAACTAAGTCATAGCCTCCCATTAAGTGAGTGATAATGAGTCCATTAGTTTAATAATCATTGGAGGCCCAAAGGCCTGGTACTTATTGACTAATGGAATTATCATTCATAGTATGATAATTTGGTTTGAGTCTTTCTGATGGTGGTTAGGTTGGCCGACCAAAGTCGGGCTTGATCATTTATTGGTCCGATTCATCAAATCAAATCATGTTAATGGTTGGACCTAACCAGATTTTTTCAGTGGAGGCCAAAGCCTACTGATTAGGTTCTGGGGCAAAATTAATTACTAGAAGTTGTTTAGAGAAACAACTGGTTATGAACCAACCCATAGATGTACATGGGTTGACCAACCAAAGTTGGGCTCGTGTGTAGTCTGTGTGGATTCTAATACCCACTAAGAAATTAAAGTAATTCCTCGAATTGGAGGTTGAGGCTACCAATTCGTAAAAATACTGAGAGAAACTTTAGACTAAAATCTAAGTCTTTAGTATTAATAATTTATGTACTAATATAGGTCTGGTTTTACTTTATGCAGCTATGGCCACTACCCTGTCACTCCAGTCATTATTAGATAATGACAAGCTCATGGGACCTAATTTCGATAGCTGGTATCGAAAATTAAAAATCATCCTTGAGCATGAGCAGATCCTTTATGTAGTAACGGATCCGGCACCTGAGGAGCCAACCCTGAACGCTAGAGGGACGGTCCGAGACACTTACCAGAAGTGGCTCAACGACCGCACCAACATCCGGTGCATAATGCTGGCAGCAATGAATAATGAGTTCAGTCACAGGTTCGAGAACGCCCAGCCACAGGAGATGCTTCAAATGTTGAACGACTCTTTTGGCACGTCTGACGACATTGAAAGGCACAAAACTAGTTGTGCCATTTTCAATGCTCGGATGAGGGATGGAGCCTCAGTCCCTGATCATGTACTGTACATGATCGAAATGATTGAGCGCCTAAGTAAACTGGGTTTTCCCCTGCACGAGCAGCTCGGTAAGGATGCGATCTTTAATTCTCTGCCTAAGTCCTTCCTTCCCTTCCTTACTCATTTTCGAATGACAAAGCCTGCAGTGAACTACCACGGCTTGTTGGGGTTGCTGCAGAACTTTGAGAAGGATCACCAGCTCCATAAAGAGTTGGTGAATGTTGTGGAAGAGTCTTCTTCTGGTCGTCAATCTTTTAAAAAAGGGAAGAAGAACAAGAAGAAGAAGAATAAGAAGGTGCAGCTGCATGCTTGGACGTCTGCATAGGGTCAGACCAAAAAGTGCAAGCCCGATCAAAGCCAGGTGGAGTGCTTCTTTTGTAAGAAGCAGGAGCACTGGAAGAGGAACTGTCCTCTATACATTGCCTCACTAGACCCGAATAGGCCAAAGAAGAAGCAGGGTACTTATATGATAACACCTTGCAACTTTTTCATTTGTGATACTACTGCCTGGGTATTGGATACTGGAAGCCCTTATCATATTTGTAATTCGATGCAGGGTCTGCAGGTCAGTAAGAGATTTGATGAAGGCGAGAGGTTCCTGAACGTTGGAGATGGAAGCAAAGTTCCAGTTCTAGCATCAGGAATCATGAACCACGTAATCAATTCTCGAAATATAATTCTGAGTGAATGTCACTATTGTCCAAGCTTTTTATTAAATATTATTTCTATAGGCCTTTTGGCCATGTACGGTTATCAATTTTTAATAAAAAGAAATATTTGCAATATCATTTTGAATGGTGTTACAATGTTTATTGGACAACTTTATAGTGGAATTTACTTTCTATCACAACCTGTTAATGTGGTTCAAACCTCCGATAAACGTCCTAGAATAGATAATGTGTCAGAAGTCTACCTTTGGCACTGTAGGCTAGGTCATATCAATAAGAACAGGATAAACAGGTTGGCTCAAGAAGAAATTCTTGAAGTAGGTGATTGTGAATCATTTCCAACCTATGAGTCCTGTTTTCTTGATAAAATGACCAAGTTACCTTTTACTGGAAAAGGTGAGCGAGCCAGTGAACTCTTGGGTCTGGTACATTCTGATGTATGTAGACCCATGAGCTCAAGCGCAAGAGGTGGATATTTCTACTTCATAACCTTCACAGACGACCTATCGAGGTATGGATATGTCTATTTAATGAAGCATAAGTCGGAGTCATTTGAAATGTTCAAACTATTCTAAAATGAGGTAGAAAAATAAACTGAAAAGTGTATTAAAACTCTTCGATCTGATCGAGGAGGTGAATACCTTTCCAATGAGTTTCTGACATATCTTGGGGAGAATGAGATTCTCTCTCAATGGACTCCTCCTGGAACACCACAGTATAATGGTGTATCTGAAAGGAGGAATCGGACCTTGTTGGACATGATTCGATCCATGCTGGAGTTTGCTGGTCTGCCGATCTCTTTCTGGAGATATGCGCTTGAATCGGCTTGTTACCTTCTAAATAGAGTTTCGAGTAAGTCTGTAACCAAAACGCCATATGAGATATGGATAGAACGTAAGCCAGTACTCTCGCACCTTAGGGTTTGGGGGTGTCCGGCTTATGTTAAACATTTAATTACGGACAAGCTAGGACCTAGGTCTGACAAGTGTAATTTTATAGGATACCCAAAAGAGACCAAAGGGTATTATTTCTACCTTGCTGATGAGCAAAAGGTATTTGTCAGCCTTAAGGCAATCTTTTTAGAAAAAGAGTTCCTTGATGAAGGAACTGTTGCCTCTAAGGTCGAACTTGATGAAGTTCGACAAGTGGAAAAACCGACACAAGTTGTTGAACTTGAATCGAATTTGATTAGATATGATCCGGAGCCCATTGTTTAAGCACCCATAAGGCGATCTGGTAGAGTACTACATCAACCGGACAGATACTATAGTTTCTTGATCCAGGATAATGATCCTATCAAACTTGATGAAAACGATGAGGATCCGATCACCTACACGGATGCAATGCAGAGACCCGACTCTGAGAAATGGCTAGAGGCCATGAAATCCGAAATGGAGTCCATGAAGGTCAATAATGTATGGATATTGGTTGACCCACCCTAAAGAGTAAAACCCATAGGGTGTAAGTGGGTCTTCAAGAGGAAGAGGGGCGCAGACGGAAAGGTGGAAACCTATAAAGCCCATCTAGTTGCCAAGAGATATCATCAACGTTATGGTATAGACTATGACGAGATATTTTCTCTTGTGACAATGCTCAAATCCATTCGGATTATGCTTGCGATAGCTGCCCATCTGGACTATGAAATCTGGCAGATGGATGTGAAGACAGCTTTCCTAAATGGAGAGTTGGATGAAGAGGTGTATATGATACAACCTGAAGGATTCACATCCACTGATGTGTCTAAGGTGTGCAGACTACAGAGGTCCATTTATGGACTTAAGCAGGCATCCCGGAGTTGGAACATATGTTTGGATAAGATGATCAAGATATATGGCTTCGTTAAGAACGGAGAAGAGCCCTGCATTTATAAGTGGACTAATGGTCCAGTAGTGGTATTTCTTGTATTGTATGTGGATGATATTCTCTTAATCGGGAATGATATCCCTACATTACAGGGAATAAAGATTTGACTGTCGTCACAGTTCTCCATGAAGGATTTGGGAGAAGCTTCCTACATGCTAGGGATGAAGATCTATAGGGATAGATCTAAAAGGTTGCTTGGTTTATCCCAGTCTACGTACATAGATACTATGTTGAAGAGGTTCAGCATGGAGAATTCCAAGAAAGGCTATCTACTGATAGGCCATGGAATTTCTCTCTCGAAGAGGGATTGTCCGACAACACCTCAAGAGAGAGAGCATATGGGTAGGATTCCATATGCTTCGGCAGTGGGATCTATCATGTACACCATGACATGTACACGATCAGATGTGGCATACTCACTAGGGGTAGTGAGTAGATACCAATCTGATCCAGGAGAGAATCACTGGAAGGTTGTTAAAACCATCCTGAAGTATTTAAGAAATACTGAGGACCAGTGGCTTATTTATGGTGTGAATCGGACTTGAGACTTATAGAGTTTACAGACTCTAGTTTTTAGTCTAATCACGATGACAGCAAAAGTGTATCGAGATTTATTTTTACCCTTAATGGTGAAGCTATCTGCTGGAAGAGTTCCAAGCAACACACAGTGACTGATTCAGTTTGAGAGGTGGAGTATGTCGCTGCATCAGATGCTGCCAAAGAAGCGGTGTGGCTGAGAAAATTCATCACCGAGCTCGGAGTAGCACCCTCCCTTGTTGGTCCAGTTCTGCTCTACTGTGACAGCTCTGGAGCCATTGCTCAGGTGAAGGAACCTAAGGCACACTAGCGGACGAAGTATATTCTGCGCCGCTACCATCTCATCCGAAAAATTATGGATCGAGGTGACGTCGACCTTCAGAAGATCGACGGAAAGGAGAATCTGACCGACCCATTCACTAAAGCCATTACAGTGAAGGAGTTCGACAACTACAAGTCGAAGATGGGTATTAGATACTGCATCGATTGGCTTTAGGCCAACTGAGAGATTGTTGGGAATAGTGTCCCAAAGCCAATCGTCAGCCTGTTAACGGTTATGCTCATTTTTATATATGTACATCAATTATGAATTAATAAAAATTATTTTGGTATTTTTCATCACAAAATATTTCATCTTCTAATGAACTCCTATGTTGTGGTGAGAAGTCCTTAGAACTATTTAGACTCGACAAAGGAGGATTTGTCGTTTAGTCCTTAAATCTGTTCACGATCAAATGATACGTTGTTACCAAGGATGACAATGTTTATCAAGCATAGGTCGTTGTGTGCCATATATGTTGGTTGTCCTCTTAACCAATGAGTGTGGAGACACTGGTATGGCATACAGGTGAGATGTAAGGGTACATCTGCACTCAACGTGACCGACTCCGGAGCTATTTCTGCTGTCAAGATTTGCTCCGATGGAATATGGGTATAAATGTCCCTCCGACCTGAGACCGCCACGGTGACTTGCAAGCAACTCACTGCACTTAGGCACTGGACTACCTGAATTTCTAATTCAGTGACGGAAGGCTGCTGGGTATAGTTTAGTACTTGACTTGTCGGTGCCTGTATCAAGATGGGATTGACCACTTCAGTTCAAGAGCTGTGTACAGTCGTGTTTCAATTTAGCAAAACCTTGGCCAGGGTAGTCTTTGTGAGGAGTCACAGGACTATTTGAGTTGAGCATGATTCGGATGATCTAATTAGGGTTGACAGTTTAACCCTGAGTCGTCCTAAACATAGAGGTCAAAAGGATGAATTATACAGTAACCATATTCACATAGGTTTTGAGTGTTGCGATTGCGACTATTCGACCCATCTGATTGTCAGGTACCATTGCTAGATGGTCACTTCGATTAGTACAGGAATTGGTTCCTGTGCTACTGACTTAGGTTCGAACCTGTGGAGTCACACACATTAGAGGTTCCTATCTGATCTGATGGCTGATGAAGAGTCCTAATGCTCGTAGACTATGAGTCCTACATGTCTGAGACTCTGTGATCGAGAATCAGGATTCTCTGATCACGAGTCCCACACATTTTGGATACCGGGGTCAAGAGTCCCACTGGTTTGGGACTCTTCGATCAGGGTTACATATCGATGAATTCTGATGCTCGATTACCCATCAGATTTGGACTCAATATTTATGAGAGGTTTAATTAGTGATTTGATCACTAATTAACTCAATTTTATTGAGTAATTATTTTTGGATCAAGTCCAATTGAATTGGATTCAGTTGGGTTTGACCCGATTAGGTTAAGAGTTGACCTAATCGTCGAGATGGTTTGGTCCCTGATTTGATTAGGGGTTGGGCTTAATCAATTTTTAATTTGATTAGTATTTTATTGAGCTTAATTAAGCCTAATTTAGTTGGATTTAAATTAGTCTAATTGGGCCTAACTTATTTGGTTCAATTAGGTTGGTTTAAATAATGAAACCACCTTGACCCATTCTCCCTGCACCACCTCACTTCCACTGCGCCCATTTGAATTCACAAGAAGGAAGTTCTCGCAAATTTTTCCTCACACAAAGCCCTCCTCACGCCCTACTTTAATACACCAAATGAGTGGATAAGGATGATTGGTTGGCCATTCAAATTCAAAACAAAGTTTGAATTTGAATGAGCAACCAATCTTAGCGCCTTGACCTTATCCTCTTTTAGCACCCCATTTATTACACGAGAAAATATTTCTCATGAAATCACTCATGCACAAATTAAGCCACGCCCTCCTCTTCTCATGCCCTTAGTGGATAGGGATAAATTGATTTTCATTTGAATTCAAAATTTGATTTGAATTCAAATGTGCAATTACTCATCTTTATCCTCTCATGTGGATAAGACATTTGACATTGTTTTTAAAAGGAGGAGAAGAGTGGGCCGTGTGCAAGAAAAATTTTGGAGAGAAAATTTGGGCATGAGGAATCCTTATGTGCAAGATGAAGGTCTATATCCTTCCGAGAGAAAAAGAAAGAAAAGAAAGAAAAAGTGTGCACAGGATTTTAGTGAGTTCTTTAGGGTTTCAGCCTGGAGTTTGGGAAGTGAGAAGGTGAGCTACGAGTGTCATGAGCCCATCAAATTTTAGAGAGATCTTCAACATCCTCTCAAGCATGTCTGTTGATGATTCAGAGCATCCAAAGAATCGGCAGACATCGATCGAAGGAGTTCGATCAGCATCGACCGTCGAAAGGGCTCTACAACGAGCTAGCACTCGTGAGGAGTCGATCAGATCGGGAGCTTCGTGTGGATGATCTGCAGAGGCCAGACATGCTGTGTGGCTACATCATGATGATCAGACTCTTCCGACGGTGATCAGATTGCGGCGATCTACTACCCGCACAAAGGTATTGTGTTCTGAACATATTACAGTAAAGTGTTTACTATTCAAATTTGAATTTTAAATTTAAATACATGCATACTATATATCATATTTAGATCCTAGTGTAGGGTAAATTTTTATTAATTAATTAGATTAATTAATAATTTTTACTGTAAAATAGTGATTTTGAAAAAGTTTTAAAATTATCATTTTACCCCTGCACTGAATTTTCTCCATAATCACACCCTCCAACTTGAACTTTGCTTGTCCTCGAGTAAAGAAAGAATTTATAATTAAATACTATTTAACTTAAAATTTTGAATTTCACCAAATAATTTTTAAAAGGCCATTAATATTCAGTAGAGCATGAGTGAGGTATATCATTGGAGTATTAATACTAATTAATATTGGAGTTAAATCAAGAACACTAAACTTTTTCTAATTTTTTCTAAATTATCCCTACCTTTATCTCTAAATCATTAACATTCATATGGACAAGTATATTGTTACTTCTATCTTTCATTTATTAATTTTTTTTTAATATTGTACTACTATTGAATGTCTTAACCCCTTAAGCTTTCTGTTTGACTCACGTAATGAGTTTTCAGCCAATGACTCCCAACCCAGATGGCTTTAGGGCACTAGGTATAGAATACCTCTCAGACCTACTTGCTCGAATCAAACAAGCTATAAGTTAACACTAGCTTTACAACAAAACTTTTTTACCCTTCATACCTTTTGATGCGAAACTCAATACTTGCTTAAGTAAAGAGATCCAGTTACTCAACATGAAGTGCTTGGAAACTCTTTTTTTTTATATATATATGAAGAAACGTATTGTTATCCTACGGGAGGCTATGACTTAGTTATCACTATAACTTAATCATTTTAGGGACCTAATAATTTTTGAGGATTTTTATTAAAGGATAAAAGAGAAGAAATTAACCAGCCAATTTCAATCCTCCCACTAACTTCACCAAGTCAGATTAAAAAGATTTAATTAAAGCCGACATTAGGAGCACCTAAATCAGTCACACTGTTTTACCTAATGACATGGGTGAGCCCTAATCACCAAGTGATCTAATCAAAACCTAACTCACCAGGTTGGCCAGGTAAGGGAGATCAGTGGTGAGGATATGCCATTAACTCGTCAGAGATCGAATCAATACGAGTAGCTCCCACTTAAAAACCACTGGTCAGACTGTCAAACTTACCTTAGACACCAACCAGTTCATTAGTTTTAATTTGATCAACTTAGTAAATAGGGTTCCACCGCATAGCCATGAATTAAGTCCATCTTGGTCTAGTTAAAGACATGGACCCATTCAACTACAACTATTGGAGTTGAATCTAGAGTGTCCTTGACCTAATCTAATTCAACTTTTGATTAGATTTGATCAATTACTCTAGTTTAGTCCATTTCTTTAAGCTAACCTTATGTCTAACCCAATTATGGACCTAATCCATCTAACCCATTGACCCATAAGTTTATGCAATTGTCTTAGGTCTTAATTCATAATTCTAGACCAACTAGACAAACACTTAATTCTTTTAATTAAGTATTTGGGTTGATGGGTCAGGGTTTGGTATTTCAAAAATAATTTTCAAATTTGAAAAGTTTTATTTTCTGTTCACCAAATGTGTTGACTCATTTCACAAACAGATTAGCACATTTCATAAACAACAATCCTATTGCTAATTACATAACAGAAAATAACTCAATCAAAATAAATCATGAATATTCTTTTAGATCTAATCTAACACATTCATGATAAATTTTACAATTGAACCTTTACAATTAAGTCCTTTCACTGCTTTGTCTGCATGGGATATAATCGCATCGACATCCCTACCACCATAGGAGAACCCCATCGAATGGGAGGAAAGGGCCTTTAAACCCTATTTTCTCCTATGACCGAATAACCATGGCAACCAACCTAATTAGACTACTTGCTACTTGGATTAAGTATATCTAAATATACTAATTTTAAAATTTAAATTTCAAATTTTAAATTTTAAAATTTGAATTTCAAATTTCAAACAAATTTTAAATTTTTGAATTTCAAAATTTGAATTTTAAATTTTGAATTTCAAATTTAAAATTTTAAACAAATTTTAAATTTCAATTTTTAAATTTCAAATTTTTGAATTTTGAATTTTGATTTCAAATTTCAAAATTCAAATTTTGAATTTTAAATTTCAAATTTAAATTTCAAATTTAAACTTTTAGATTACTACTTAATCTATACATGCAAATGTATATCATATTTTAAAACCTACTCTGATACCATTTGAAGTGAATTTCATTGCAGGGGTAAAATGGTAATTTTTAAACTTTTTCAAAATTATAATTTTATAGTAAAAATTATTCATTAATCTAATTAATTAACATGTATTAACCCTATATAAAGATCTAAATATGATATATATAGCATGTATTTAAATTTAAAATTTAAACTTCTATAGTAAATATTTTACTGTTATGTGTTCAGAACACATTACCTTCTTTGCAGGTTGTCGATCGTCGTAGTCTGATCACCGTCAGAAAGATCTGATCATCGCAATGCAGCCACACAGTATGTCTGGCCTCTGTGGATCATCCACACGAAGCTCTCGATTAGATCGGCTCCTCACGAATGCTAGTTCGTTGCAGAATCCTTTCGATGGTTGATGCTGATTGAACTCCTTCGATCATAGTCTGCTGACTTCTCGGATGCTCCAGATCATCAGCAAAGATACTTGAGAGGTTGATGAAGCTCTCCCTAATATCTGATGGGCTCACGACACTCGTAGCTCACTTTCTCACTTCCTGAACCCTAGGCAAAAACCCTAGGGTACTCACAGAAAACCCTGCGCCCACTTTCTTTCTTTTCTTTTCTCTCAAAAGTTTTTTGAACTTTATCTCACGCACAAGGCCTCCTCACGCCACTCTTTCTTTCTTAGATAAGATCTTGTGCATGCCCCACCTTCTCATCTTTTAAAAAATTGTGCAAGATGTATCTTTTCAGCATTTTCACCGTGTGAGAGGATAAAGCTAGGTGGTTGCTCACTTGAATTCAAATCGAATTTGAATTCAAATGCCAACCAACCTATCTTTATCCACTCTACACATGAGAAGAGAAGGGGCGTGGGTTCTTTGTGCATGGAGAGTCTACACGAGAAATTTTTTCTTGTGTAGAGAATAGGGCGCATAAAAGGATAAGGTGGCGCGTGGATTAGTTGTCCATTCAAATTCAAACTTTATTTGAATTTGAATGGCCAACCAACCATCTTTATCCACTCAGATGGTGCACACAGGTGGGGCATGGGAAGGCTTCTATGTGGGAGAAAATTCATGAGAACTTGTTTCTCGTGAATTCAAATAGGCGCAGGTGAGGTGAGGTGGCACAGGGAGATAAGTCAAAGTGGTTTCAAATCTAATTGAACCAACCTTATTAAAATAGGTTAGGCACAATTAGACTAACTTAAACCCAATATAATTAGGCTTAATTAGGCTAAATAAAATTCTAATCAAATCAGGAATTGACTAGGCCCAACCCCTGATCAAATCAGGGATCTAACCACTTCGACGATTAGGTCAACTCTTAACCTAATCGGGTCAAACCCAACTGAATCCAATTCAATTTGACTTGATCCAAAAATAATTACTCAATCAAATTGAGTTAATTAGTAATTAAATCACTAATTAAATCTCTCATAAATACTGAGTTCAAATTCGATGGGCAATCGGGCATCAAAGTTCATTGATATGAAACCTTGATCGAAGAGTCCCAAACCAATGGGACTCTTGACCCTGATACCCAAAATGTGTGAAACTCATGATCAGAGAATCTTGATTCTCAATCACAGAGTCCTAGACATATAAGACTCAGAGTCTCCGAGCATTAGGACTCTTGGTCGAAGAGTCCCAGTCCAGTGGGACTCTTCACCAGCCATCAGATCAAATAGGAACCTCTAATGTGTGTGACCCCACAGGTTCGAACCTAAGCTGGTAGCACAGGAACCAATTTCTATACTAATCAAAGTGACATCTAGCAATGATATCGGACATCCAGATAGGTCGAATAGTCGCAATCGCAACATTCAGAACCTATGCGAATATTGTTACTGTATAATTCATCCCTTTTGACCCCTATGTATAGGATGACTCAGGGTTAAACTGTCAACCCTGATCCGATCATCCAAATTATGCTCAACTCAAACAGTCTTGTGACTCCTCACTAGGACTATCCTAGCCAAGGTTTTGCTAAATTGAAACATGACTGTACATAGCTCCTGAACTGGAGTGGTCAATCCCATCTTGACACACGCACCGATAAGTCAAGTACTTGACTACACCCTGCAGCCTCCCGTCACTAAATTAAAAATTCAGGTAGTCCAGTGCCTAAGTGCAGTGAGTTGCTTGCAAATCTCCGTGGCAGTCTCAGGTCGGAGGGACAGTTATACCCATATCCCATCAGAGCAAATCTTGACAGTAGAAAAAGCTCTAGAGTCGGTCATGTTTAGTGTAGATGTACCCTTACATCTCACCTGTACATACCAATATCTCCACACTCCTTGGTTCAGAGGACAACCAACCCATATGGCACACAACGACCTATACTTGATAAACGTTGTTGTCCTTGGTAACAACGTATCATTTGATCGTGAACAGGTTTAAGGACTAAACGACAAATCCTCCTTTTTCAAGTCTAAATAGTCCTAAGGACTTCACCACAACATAGGAGTTCATTAGAAGATTGAACAATTTGTGATGAAAAATACTAAAATAACTTTTATTTATTTATAATTCATATACTAATACAAAAAAGAGCACAACCATCAACATGCTGATGATTGGCTTTAGGATACTATTCCAACATTAAGGACTCGATCTTTCGATCATCATAGGGCTACTCCTCTCATCTACTGAGGTTGATAGATCCCATCTTGGTGCGACCTAGTTCCTAAAATGAATATGCTACAGCCAACATACATCTCAGGGTTCTGAATGGCTAGGAGACCGAGTTATGATGTAGTCAAACTATAGCACACTCAAGGTGAACTGTCGATGCACCTCAGATCAAAGAACTAGACAAACAACTGCAGCATTGAGCTAGTCATCGATGAGAAGGTAGACTTCCTTATGACTGCTCGAGATGGTCATGCTCAGTATTCTCATTCTCAATGAATATCTGTACTCTCACTTCGGTGTCTCCACACCATAGACTCAAGACACATCTATCCTAAGAAAGCGATCATACCCAACCTTCCAGATCGATCACCATCCTCGTGATGATCCTATGGTCAGGAGCTGTTTATGAGTTAGTTATGTAAATTCATGCCTTAAATTTTTAACTCTTAAAAATATGAATTGACATTCCTACTAACTCAAAGGATGTATCACAGACACAATGTACACAATGTGATAGAAGAATAACCCATTTATTGATTTATAGTCAAAATTACAAATTTACCCTTAGATTTGTACAGAAATGTATCAGCCAATCTAGCATCCAGGGCACACATCTAACAAACTCCCACTTGATCTGATGCCAATTGGCTACGTATCTAAGTCCCATCTTCTCAAGGTGGGCTTCGATCTTTTGCTGGTCCAATGGCTTAGTCAGTGGGTCTGCCACATTATCTGTGGAGTCGACTCTCTTGACCTCGACATAACCCTTTTTGAGATAATCACAGATCAAATGGAATCGCCGCTCGATGTGCTTGGACTTCTGGTGAGACCTTGGCTCCTTAGCTAGGGCTATGGCGCCATTATTATCGCAGTAACGAGGTATGGCATCCGATGACATCACTCCAAGCTCTGCGGCAAACTTCTTATACCAGATGCATCCTTCGTAGCTTCCGATGCAACAATGTACTCTGCCTCCATGGTGGAATCAGCAATGATCGTCTGTTTGGAACTCTTCCAGCTAACTGTACCACCATTGCAAATGAACAGACTCCCAGATGTCGACTTTCGATCATCTATATCAAACATAAAGTCTGAGTCTGTATATCCCTGAATTTGAAGTTCTCCATTCTCAAAGACTAGAAACATATCCTTAGTTCTTCTCAAGTACTTAAGGATACATTTTATAGAAGTCCAGTGCTCTTCACCTGGATTCGACTGATATCTACTTGTAACACTCACAGCATGGGCTATATCAGGTCGTGTACATAGCATGGCATACATGAGGCTCCCTATTGCCGAAGCATAAGGGATCTTGCTTATGCGTTCAATCTCCTCAGGTGTGCTAGGGCACATCTTCTTGGAGAGATGAATGTCGTGTCTAAAAGATATTAAACCTCTTTTGGAGTTTTTCATGTTAAACCTTTTTAGCACCACCTCTATGTAAATAAATCCTAGGATTTCAGGATCTATGGTTTTGCAAAAAAGTAAGTTTTAATTTTTGATTAAGGATGAACGTGCAGCACCCCTACACGTCAAAAGAACACCCATTGAATGGAAAGAGAGGGTCTTAAAATCTTACTTCGTTCTTATGACCGGACGGCCATGAGGAACACCTTAACCAGAAATATAAATTTAACTACAAAACTAGTTAGATCCAGGTTAACATATCACATATGCAATTTAAGATCTAACTAATACATGCTTTGCATACATCTCATGTATCAAAAATTGATCTAATTAACATGCTTTCAGATCTGATATATCACATGTAATATTTGAAAAATAAGATTTAAATTGAACTATTCAAAATTAAATCTATTCTAGACAAGTTACTGGAACAATTCTACAACTAGCCTAGGCATGCAACAGATCAATTTTTTGAAAAATTAAAATTTTATTTTCTATTTTTTGATCTAATTATAATACTTATAATATCAAAAAAATAAAAAATAAATTAAATTTAATTTATATTTTAATCTCATTAAAATATAAAACTTAAGACTGTTCATGGATTCAACTAATCCTAGTCTAGTCATGCATCTCATGCATGTTAGATCTTCTTAGATTTAATTTTAAATATTTTGATTTCAGATCTTATTATATCTGATATGATATCTGAAATCTTTTAAATATTAGATAAATAATATAAAAATCAGATCTAAATTAGATCTAAAATAGAGCCAAAAATCTGGCTCTGATACCAGTTGAAGGAAAAATCGCCTTTTTCCTTTGTAGGATCTTCCAATTTCATCAAATCTGGGGTGGAATAATTTAAAATTTTATCCTACACTATTTTAAATCTAATGTCTATTAGATCTAATTTTATTATTTGATATTTAAAATCTAAAATTAAATCTAAAAGTATGAGAAGTATAGACATACTTCAAGGGCAATCTGATTACCCTGTAGATGATCTCAGCACAGCCCGAGGTTCTGATGTAGCCATGCAAGCATCTGGCCTGTACTAGTATCCACTTGGATAGAACCTGGAACATCTTCTCCTCACAAATTTATGCTCCAAAAATTAGATCTCTATCTGATTTGGAAGTGCTTTAGAACTCCTTCTGAAGTTGGAGCAGCAGCCTGTCGAAGATGTCCTGCAGCCTTCTGGTTCCAGCCATCACCACACCTTGGACCTTTGCCAGATGGATGTCCAACTTCTTGGACGTGAAGAGGGGAGAGAGGAGAGCAGGGAGGATATAGAAAAGAAGAGAGAATTCTTATTTTGGCTGGGTATTGAGCAGAAACTTACAAACCCTAGGCGCAGACAGGGATTTTATAGACCCTGTTTGCTGCGTAGTGCCACATCATTCGATCAATCAAAAAATTTCAATAAATTTTGAAAAAATTTTGATTGATGGAGTGATATCATCTGATCATATTAGATAAGAATCCCCACTCTCTCTCCTATGTTGGCACCAACTTTGGATAAGCACAAGCAAGGTGGCGCCAAAGAGTCCATGTTTATCAGGACTCTTTCATTCTTATCCATTGGGGGCGCCCACTTTAATCCAATTGGGCTCACGCCATAATCTAATTATGGCACCCAATTTGATGTGGTTTAGACATGTGGACACACCATAGAAAAAATCCTCTAATGTGCTCTCTTCAATTTAAGACCCATATGTCAACATTTGACAGATGTCCTAAAATGAAATTGGCAAGTGACAGAAATTAGCAGTGCTTGTCTTAAATTTATCTCATGAATTAAGACAAGCCTTTTCTAAGCTGGACAAGCTTTATTTAGACTGAAAGAAGCCTTCTAAAGATTCTCTGGGTGAGTCAAATCATATTTGATTCAGTAGAGATAGAAAAGATTACATGAAGAGAAAGTTAGGCTCAATCGTATGCTAGCATGATTTCCTTGAACCTAATTGGATCTTATCCAAATCAATTGGGTTAGACTAATTGATGACATCTAGACCCTATCCCTTATTTATGTGACCTAGTTAGGTTCAATTCCGTATGATAATGAGATATGTCGTGATCTCATCATCGACATCATCGAAACTCCTTTCGATGGACCAGAACTCTTCTGATTTAGATAATTAAAATGATCGATCATCAATATCATTTTAATTGCTCACAAAATCCACCAGTGACACCTAACAGTATGTGGTGGCAACCCATCAGAACTGAAGATGAACCTCTCGATGCAGCTACCTGTGTGATTGAGTTCTTTTATCATGAGTCCCGACTGAATTAGGGTTAAGGTGAACTCGTCAAACCCAACATCAGTCATATGAATCAATCGATCGATCCGAGTCCGATGTGAAACCCAAATGAAAAATACTTTTTGCATTATTTCACTCTACTATGGTCATGGGCTTAAGGTCTTGATCTTTCGATCATCATAGGGCTACTCCTCTCATCTACCGAGGTTGATAGATCCCATCTTGGTGCGACCTAGTTCCTACAATGAATATGCTACAGCCAACATACACCTCAGGGTTCTGAATGACTAGGAGACCGAGTTATGGTGTAGTCAAACTATAACACACTCAAGGTGAACTGTCGATGCACCTCAGGTCAAAGAACTAGATACACAACTGCAGCATCAAGCTAGTCATCGATGAGAAGGTAGACTTCCTTATGACTGCTCGAGATGGTCACGCTCAGTACACTCATTCTCAACGAATACCTATACTCTCGCTCTGGTGTCTCCACACCGTAGACTCAAGACACATTTATCTTGAGAAAGCGATCATACACTAACCTTCCAGATCTATCACCATCCTCGTGATGATCCTATGGTCAGGAGCTGTTTATGAGTTAGTTATGTAAATTCAAGCCTTAAATTTTTAACTCTTAAAAATATGAATTGACATTCCTACTAACTCAAAGGATGTATCACAGACACAATGTGCACAATGTGATAGAAGAATAACCCATTTATTGATTTATAGTTAAAATTATAAATTTACCCTTAGATTTGTACAAGAATGTGTCAGCCAAGCTAGCATCTAGGACACACATCTAACAAACTCCCATTTGACCTAATGCCAATTGGCTACGTATTTAAGTCTCATCTTCTCAAGGTGGGCTTCAATCTTTTACTGGCCCAATGGTTTAGTTAGCGAGTCTGCCACATTGTCTATGGAGTCAACTTTCTTGACCTCGACATAACCCTTTTCGAGGTAATCACGGATCAAATAGAATCGCCACTCGATGTGCTTGGACTTTTGGTGAGACCTTGGCTCCTTAGCTAGGGCTATGGCACCATTATTGTCGCAGTAAAGAGGTATGGCATCCGATGACATCACTCCAAGCTCTGCGACAAATTTTTTATACCAGAATGCCTCTTTCGCAGCTTCTGATGCAGCAATGTACTTTGTCTCCATGGTGGAATTAGCAATGACCGTCTGCTTGAAACTCTTCCGGCTAACTGCACCACCATTCCAAATGAACAGACTCCCAGGTGTCGACTTTCGATCATCTATATCAGACATAAAGTCTAAGTCTGTATATCCCTGAATCTAGAGTTTCCATTCTCAAAGACTAGAAACATATCCTTAGTCCTTCTCAAGTACTTAAGGATACATTTTACAGAAGTCCAGTGCTCTTCGCTTGAATTCGACTGATATCTGCTTGTGACACTCACAGCATGTGCTATATCAGGTCATGTACATAGCATGGCATGCATGAGGCTCCCTATTTTCAAAGCATAAGGGATCTTGCTCATGTGTTCAATCTCCTCAGATGTGCTAGGGCACATCTTCTTGGAGAGATGAATGTCATGTCTAAAAGGTATTAAACTTTTTTTGGAGTTTTTCGTGCTAAACCTTTTTAGCACCTCCTCTATGTACATCTTCTGTGAAAGTTCGAGCATCCTATTTGGTCTATCTCTATAGACCTTAATACCCAGTATAAAGGATTCCTCTCCTAGATCTTTCATAGAGAACTCCTTAGACAACCATACTTTGACTGAGGTCAACATGGGAATGTCATTCCCAATTAGGAGGATGTCATCTACGTACAATACGAGGAAGATAACTGTGCTTTCACTGACCTTTTTGAGCACACATGGTTCCTCCTTATTCTTGATGAAACCAAATGTTTTGTTCACATCATTGAAATGAGTATTCTAACTCCGAGATGCTTGCCTAAGTCCATAAATAGATCTTTGCAGCTTGCAAATCCTGTGATCATCATCACTAGATGTAAAACCAAGTGGCTGTTCCATATAGATATCTTCCTCAAGATATCTATTTAAAAATACCATTTTCACATCCATCTGCCATATTTCATAATCGAAATAGGCTGCAATAGCAAGCAATGTGCGGATGGAATTTAGCATGGCTACGGGCGAGAAGGTATCCTGATAGTCAATGCCTTCGCGCTGACTATAACCTTTCGCTATGAGCCTAGCCTTGAATGTCTCCACATTTCCATCTGCACCTATCTTTCTCTTGAAGATTCATTTACACCCAATTGGTACAATACCTTCAGGTGGATCTATCAAGGTCCAGACTTGGTTTGAGTGCATCGAGTCAATTTCTGATCTCATTGCCTCTAATCATTTCTCAGAGTCGATATCTGATATTGCCTTGTCATAGGTCTTGGGATCATCACCATGAATCCCATTTCTCGTGAGGAATATTTCCTCTACATCCTCTTGTATGGTACCTAAGTATCTTTCAGGAGGACGAAAAACCCTAGTCGATCTACGAGGTGGAAGAGGTTGTGTTAGGACTGGTTCAGATTGATTTGGTTCCTCAGGTTCTTTAGCTCGTTGCTTTTGGGAGACATTCTCCTTGAGCTTAATTATTCTTTCGATGCCACCATCTTGAATAAACTATTTTTCAAGAAAAATAGCATTTTGACTCGATGGGAAACCCTAGTTGATCTACGAGGTGGAAGAGGTTGTGTTAGGATTGGTTCTGATTGATTTGGTTCCTCAGGTTCTTTAGCTTGTTGCTCTTGGGAGACATTCTCCTTGAGCTTAATTATTCTTCCGATGCCACCATCTTGAATAAACTATTTTTTAAGAAAAATAGCATTTCGACTCACAATCACATTGTGATCTTCCGAAATATAAAAATAATATCCTAATGACTCTTTAGGATATCCTATGAACTGAGCTCTAAAGGATCTGAACTCTAACTTGTCCGTCTACTGTCTCTTGACATGAGCCAGACAACCTCAAATTCTGAGATGATTCAGACTTGGCTTCTTACCATGCCATATCTCATACGGTATGGTAGGAACGATTTTAGAGGGAACCCTATTCAAACATAAATTGCTGTCATGAGATAATGTCCCCAAAAAAATTCAGAGAGGTCCGTGAAGCTCATCATGGAACAGACCATATCTAATAGGGTCCGATTTCTCCATTCTGAAACTCCATTGAGTTGATACGTTTCAGGTGGAGTCCATTGAGAGACTATGCCATTATCCTTAAGATAGTCTAGGAACTCCCGACTAAGGTATTCACCTCCTCGATCTGATCGAAGAACCTTAATGGACTTTTCAGTTTCTTTTTCTACCTCATGTCTGAATTCTTTGAACCTTTCAAAAGCTTCAGACTTGTGTTTCATTAGAAATATATACCCGTACCTAGACATATCATCAGTAAAGGTAATAAAGTAGACATAGTTGCCTCTAGTCGGTACATCAAATGGGCCACACACATCCGTATGTACTAGGGCAAGTAAGTCTGTGGCCCTTTCCCTATGTCCTATAAAAGGGAGTTTGATCATTTTGCCTTGAAGGCATGATTCACAAATTGGATATGACTCGAAAGTCAACGGACTCAATAGCCCAAATTTCTCCAATTTGTTAACCCTATCTTCCGCTATATGACCTAGCCTTAGGTGCCATAGATACCTATTATTTAGACTATTGGAGCACGATCCCAGCTCCTCCCACAGACTTTGGGTGCAGCAGAACCAACAACGAACAAATCTGGAGACTTCTGGACTCGATTGAAGGTCCTTGACGAAATCAGCCTGGTTGCTGTCTTCTTCATCAGCCTTTCATTCCAGATGTAGAACGCCTCTAAGATCACCTCTAAAAGATCCAAGATCTGGTACCCAACTAGATAAGGCCTGGACCAAGTCTTTCAATTCATATATCTCAAATTGGAGTATTCTAGATAGGGAAAAAGGTAGATGGAACCAGACCTTGCAGATCTATCCTGCTGCAGCCTTTCTTGTAGATCTGTTGATGGAGATCTCACCCGGACCTCAAACGACCTCAGATCAACTCCAGATCTGAGAGAAACTTGTACCAACCTCTTCTCAAGAGATTTTAGGTCCTGGACCTGATGCTTGGGTGGCTGCAAGAGAGGGAGAGATAAAGTGTTGGCGGCACCAAGGGGGGAGGGGCTAACGCCTCCCCTGCTTTTCTTTCCTTTTTGGGACCTGGCAGCAAGAAACCCTAGGGTTTCTTGCTCCTGGGGCATGGAGAATAGCTGGAGAGAGTGTGAGAAGAGAGAGAGAGAGACTTGGGAGAAAGAGTTTTGTATTCCTTGGCTTAATCAAACCTATACAGTATATGTATATATAAACACAGGGTCAAGTGACCCAAACCCAAAACTTCCTTGACCAACTCTATGGGAGATTAGGTTAACCCAAGCTCATGTACACCAATGACTCGACCTAATCTCACCTATCCTGGGCCCAGACCTGGCCCATAAAGAGTTGGTCCCTTGAGGCCCACATAATCTAGACCTCAAGAACCCGAAAGGCCCACAACCTTTCAACCTAGGGCCCAACTACCCCTAGAGCCTCCATGAAGCCCTCATGAATGATGGATCTTGGCCTTAGCTTTGATCCCCTGGGCCTTGGGCACACCTCTTGGATCACAACAATCTCCACTTTGGTGTCCCAAGGCCTCAACCAGCTCCACTCTGTCCATCAGCCGAATCAGCTCAACACATCTCTGAAAGCTGTCCCATGGAAGTACCTTCGTAAGTGCATCAGCTGGGTTCTCCTTGGTGTGTACCTTTACCAGCTCCACCTCACCATCCTCCACAAGCTCCCTGATCTGATGATATCGAATGTCGATGTGCTTTGTCCTTGCATGATAGACTGAGTTCTGTGCTAATAGAAGTGCACTCTGGCTATCACAGTGCACTCTAATGGCCTCCTGAGTAAGGCCCATCTCAGTCAACAAACCCTTCAGCCAAATTATCTCCTTAGCTGCTTCTGTTAGCCCGATGTATTCTGCCTCTGTAGTGGATAGGGTCGTGATAGGCTGCAGACTCGATCTCCAAGAAATAGGACCTCCATACAGGCTAAAGATGAAGCCTGTCGTAGACCTCCGGGTATCCACATCTCCATCGAAGTCTGCATCTACATAACCGCCAATCAGCCCCTGAGCCTCCCTGGACATGTCAGAGTATCCCACTACACCTCCTCGCTATCTGTAGCAGATGCCAACTCCAACTGAACCCGCCAGGTATCTGAATATCCACTTCAGAACTCTCTAGTGCTCCCTGTCAGGTTGCGCCATGAACCTGCTAACCTGACTCACTGCATGAGCGATGTCTGGCCTACAACAGACCATTGCATACATCAAGCTCCCAACTCCTGAAGCATAAGGAACCATCTCCATCTCTTGAGCCTCCACCTCAGTCTGTGGCGCCATGGTCTTCGAGAGTCTGAAGTGACCGGCAAGTGGCAGCTCCGCCGGCTTTGCTCCCTTCATCCCGAACCTCTCTAAGACCTTCTGTATGTAGCCCCCATGAGATAGATGCAGCACCCTCCGGGCTCGGTCTCTGAAAATCTCCATGCCTAGGATCTTCCTTGTAGGGCCCAAATCCTTCATCTCAAACTCCCGAGATAAGGATGCCTTCAGATCCTGCACAACCTTCCTACTCTTGCATGCTACAAGCATGTCATCCACATACAAGAGTAGGAGCACCCTAGAACCATCCTCAAGAGACTGAAAATAAACACAGGGATCAAACTCACACCTGGAAAGTCCAATGCTACGCACATAGGAGTCGAACCACTTGTACCATTGCCTCGGCGACTGCTTCAGCCCGTATAACGAGTTCTGCAACAAACAAACCTTTCCCTCTGATCCTGGATCCCTAAAATCGGGTGGCTGTTCCATGTAAATCCTCTCCTCCAAATGCCCATGGAGGAACGCCGTCTTGACATCCATCTGCTCCAGCTCTAAATCCTGAGCTGCTACAATGCTCAGCAACACTCTGATGGAAGTATGTCTGACGACGGGAGAGAAGATCTCGCTGAAGTCGATGCCTTCCTTCTGGGAGTATCCCTTGGCCACTAACCTCACCTTGAATCTGATACCTCCTTACTTTGAAGGCCCTTCCTTGCGACTGTAGACCCATTTGCAGCCAATGGACCTCTTTTCCTGTGGCAACTGCACCAATCGCCACGTCTGATTCTGGTGGAGAGACTACATCTCCTCAGACATCGCCTGGACCCACCGCTCTCTGTCCTGGCTCTCAATAGCCTCCTGATATGTATATGGGTCTCCATTCACTGTCACCAGGGCATATGACAGTGTCTCCTCGAAGCCATATCGGTCCGATTACTGATGGTCCTCTTGGGCTTGTGTAAGGCAACACCGATATCAGTCCTCGGTCTAGCTTGCTCCTACTGGACCTCTTCACCTCGATCATCCGTCTGAGTCCTCTCCACCTGTGGAGACACCTTAGGTAGGTTCTCCACCTGAATGTCATATCCTCCCATAGTACCTGCAAGAGGCAAAATCAAAGAGGTAAGCTGTCTAGCAGTGCCCTACTGGACCTCCTCCTGCTCCTGCTGCTCTTCCATGCCTGCTTGCCTCTGTAGGACTGACTCCTCATCAAAAGTTACATCCTGACTAATGATGACCTTCTTTTCCAAGGGATCCCACAGCCTGTATCCCTTGACTCCTTGCAGATAGCCTAGAAATATCATCTTGCGTGATCTGGCGTCTAGCTTGCTCCACTCACCAGCTCCAATGTGCACATAGGCCATGCACCCAAATACCCATAGATGGCCCAGCCCAACTGTCCTCCCAAACCACACCTCCTCTGGAAGCCTGCCATCCAACCTGGTGTGAGGTGACCGATTGACCAAGTAACCCGCTGTGTCAACTGTGTCAACCCAGAACGCCTTTGGAAGCCCTACCTGTAGCCTCATGCATCGTGCCTTTTTCAGAAGTGTTCTGTTCATCCTCTTGGCCACCCCATTCTGCTGTGGAGTCCCCTTAACTGAGAAGTGACTCCTGATCCCACACTCCTCATAGTAGTCTTGGAACTCTCTGCTGGTGTACTCCCCGCCATTGTCTGACCTCAGACACTTCACGCTCCTCCCCTGCTCCTTCTCCACCTCAGCTCTCCAGATCTTGAACTTGGTGAAGACCTCTGACTTCTCTCTCATGAAGTAAATCTAGAGTTTCCTTGAGAAATCATCAATCAGGGTCATGAAGTATCTGGCCCCATTCCTAGCTAAAACTGGGACTGGTCCCCACACATCCGTGTGTACTAACTCCAGAGGGGCTGCACTGTGGGTTGTACTGATGTTGAACTGAACTCTCCTCTGCTTTCCCATCTGGCAAGGCTCACAGATCTCCCCTATAGCACCATCCTCCAGATCAGAGATGAGTCCTCTCCTACTCAACTCCCTCAACCCCTTGTCACCTATGTGGCCTAGGCTGTAGTGCCACATCCTGTAAGCCCCCTGCTGGTCCTGTGCTGCAGTTGCTGCATCAGACTCTCCGGTCACCGTAGATCCCTCCATGCGATAGAGGTTATTGTCCAACCTCCTGCCTCTCATCACTACCATAGCTTCATTGGAGATGTTCAGTACTCCGCTTCTAGCCCTACTGCTGAAGCTGTATCCACTGCGCTCTAAGTAGCCTAGTGACACCAGATTCTTTTCCACCTCCGGGATGTGCTTTACATTTGTCAATGTCCTCACAATCCCATCAAACATCCTCACCCTGACTGTCCTTATCCCAGCCACCTTGCAAGGATGATTGTCGCCTAGAGTCACTGATCCTTCATCTGTCTTGGTGTATGTTACAAACCAAGACTTGTGTGGTGTGTAGTGATGTGAGCACACAGAGTCTAGTGTCTACTCCTCTGTGTAATTCCTGTGACCATATGATACCACAAGTAGATCATCCTCCACCTGCTGCCCAGCAACTGCACTCACTGATTCTGAGCCACTTCTTTCTCCCTTCTTGCTCTTCCATAGTGGACATTCTCGCTTGAAGTGCCCAAACTCATTGCACTTGAAGCATTTAATCTCTTTCTTTCCCTTTCTGGACTTGGACCGCCCACTGGACTTGCTTCTGCCTCTACCTCTACCTGTCCTCTCCCCTACTGCCAAACCCTCCTGGGGAGTCTGATCTCTGGTCAACTTTTTCCTTTGCTCATTAGACCTCAGCATCGAGACCATGTCCTCATATTTCAGAGTCTCCTTGCCGTAGAGCAGTGTAGTCACCAAAGAGTCATATGATCCTGGTAGTGAACACAAAAGCAACAGGGACTTATCCTCCTCATCCAGCTTCACCCCGATATTCATCAACTCTGTGCACAACTGGTCGAACCTCTGAATGTGGCCAATCACATCAGATCCCTCCTGCATCCGAAGACTGTACAACCTCTTCTTCAGCATTAGCTTATTGCACATATTCTTCCCCATATACATGGTGTGCAACTTCGACCAAAGGCCCTTCAGGGTTTTTTCTTCCAGCACTGAATACAGCGCCGCATCCGCCAAACATCCTCTGATCATCGAGCATGCTTTCTTCTCCAACGATGCCCACTGTCTATCTGTCATTCCCTCAGGCTTCTCATTCAAAGCCTGATCTAGATCTGCTTGCACCAGAAGATCCTCCACCCAGATTTTCCACATGAAAAAATTTCTCTTGCCATCAAACTTCTCAACATCGACCTTCATATTACTGCCCATGACTGGATCCAAGCCAAACAAGCAATATAAAATCAAGAAGTGTAGAATATACCTTGATGGTACCTTGCTGAAAATTTTCAGCACTTGGGATCTTCAACTTCTCACACTTGGAACCGCTTCCTCACCAATGTGGCTTTGATACCAACTATTGGAGCACGATCCTGACTCCTCCCATAGACCTTGGGTGTAGCAGAACTAGCAATGAACAAATCTGGAGACTTCTAGACTCGATTGAAGGCCCTTGACGAAATCAGCCTGGTTGCTGTCTTCTTCATCAGCCTTTCGTTCCAGATGAAGAACGCCTCTAAGATCACCTCTAAAATATCCAAGATCTGGTACCCAACCAGATCAGGCCTGGGCTGAGGTCTTCCAATTCTTAGATCTTAAATTAGGGTATTCTAGATAGGGAAGAAGGTAGATGGAATCAAACCTTGCAGATCTGTCCTGCTGTAGCCTTTCTTGTAGATCTGTTGATGGAGATCTCACCCGTGCCTCAAACGACCTCAGATCAACTTCAGATCTGAGAGGAACTTATACCAACCTCTTCTCAAAAGATTTTAGGTCTTGGACCTGATGCTTGGGTGGCTGCAAGAGAGGGAGAGACAAAGTGTTGGCGGCCCCAAGGCGGGAGAGGCTAGTGCCTCCCCTGCTTTTCTTTCCTTTTTGGGACCTGGCGGCAAGAAACCCTAGGGTTTCTTGCTCCTGGGGTGTGAAGAATAGCTGAAGAGAGAGGGAGAAGAGAGAGAGAGACTTGGGAGAAAGAGTTTGTATTCCTTGGCTTAATCAAACCTATACAGTACATGTATATATAAACACAGGGTCAAGTGACCCAAACCCAAAACTCCCTTGACCAACTCTATGGGAGATTAGGTTAACCCAAGCCCATGTACACCCATGACTCGACCTAATCTCACCTATCCTGGGTCCAGACCTGGCCCATAAAGAGTTGGTCCCTTGAGGCCCACATAACCTAGACCTTAAGAACCCGAAAGGCCCACAGCCTTTCAACCTAGTGCCCAACTAGCCCTAGAGCCACCATGAAGCCCTCATGAATGATGAACTTTGGCCTTAGCTTTGGTCCCCTGAGCCTTAGGCACACCACCTGGATCATAACATAGACTATCTCTAGACCTTTTAATTCCTATGGCATTCACATTTTGCTCGATATTAAATATAGATACATCAACATGTAACTGATAGGGATCGTTAATGACAAAATCATTTACAACTTTATTATTTTCATAAAAAATATTACAATGGTCCTTATGAAAGCTAATTACATAGCCTTCTTGTGCTAAACATGAAATAAAAATCAAATTTTTGCTTGCTGCAGGCACATAATAACAGTCTCTTAAAACTAAATCTAATCCTAATGATAATCATGGAGGGTAGGTTTCCACGGCCACGACAGCAACTCTTGCTCTATTTTCGATGCGTAAGATCATCTCCCCATCCCTCAGCCTCCTGCTCTCCTCAAGACCCTGCATAGAAGTGCACAAATGAGCACTAGAACCAGAGTCAAGCACCCAACTAGATGCAGAAGAAACTGTAAGGTTAGATTCTATAACGAGCATACCTCCAGAAGGACCATCCTTCTTGTTCTTTAGGGTGGCCAGGTACTGAGGATAGTTCTGCTTCCTCCTTTTTTCATCCACCTTCTGTTTCTTTGCAGACTTCTTTTTCTTTTTAAAAGACTTTTTCTTAGAATAAGTCCGCTCCACAGTAAGAACTGAACCTTTTGAACCCTTCATAGAAAGCTCAGTCGTAACCAGCATGTTCATTTACTTGACCAAGGTAAACTGCATCTTATGCATATGGAAGTTCATAATGAACTGACCATATGTATCAGACAAGGACTGAAGGATCACATCAATCTAAAAATTCTTGTCTAAGATGATACCGAGCTTCTCAAGCTTCTCAAGATCCTTGATCATTGTCAAACAATGATCTTGGACTGACTGTCAATCACACATCTTGGCCTTAAAAAGTCTTTGACAAACTTCATACTTGGCTGTGTGACTCTGTAAACCAAACAACTCTTGTAGGTGAGCCAACATTTGACGGGTAGTCAAAATGTTCGAATGCTGGCACTGCAAGTCATCAGACATTGCACCCAACATGTAGTACCTTGCTTTGTTATCATCATCCATCCACTTTTTCAGAAATGCTCTCTGTTCAGCAGTCAGACATGCTGGCATGGCAGGTGGATCCTGGTCCAAGACATGAGTCAATTTTTTAGAATCTAGAATAATTTTGTAGTTCCTCAATCAGTCTTTGAAATTGGGTCCAGTCAATCTGTGGGTGTCTAGTATTTTGGTCAGGGGGTTGGAGGTAGACATATTTTCTATAGAGAGTCAAAAGTTTCTAGTTAGATTTTGTAATCAGACTTAACCAATTTGTTTAGGAGTTTTATTTTTAAATAAATTAGGCTCTCACTATTTTCTCAGATCTCTACACTCCCTTGGTAGAGATGTGAAAATCTTTGTGATCAGTGATTTCTAATGGGTGGTGCGGTCTCACCAATTGGCTCATCACCTCACCTAACAGTTATTGGTGATGGGTCAACCGATGAGTGGACAACTCTTGTCCAATGATTCTTTAATCATGGTGCATCCAAAACTTGATCTCTAATTCATGAAGCTCACCGTGTCCAGAATATTGCTCCAATCCTTAGTTAAGTCAGACCCACCATTTGCACGGACTAGATTCCTGATTGGATCTCTCATCGTATCTGAAATATTAAGCCCAACCCATCCTCTAATTCATAGCATCCAATACCTAATGGACATGATTACGTCTTTTCGGTGCAACTGAGCCACTGTATCCAGTCAAGAACAATCAACCCCGAGAAGGGCCCGCACATCCACAATGGTGGAAGATCTAGACTTAATATTTTCTTAGGGAGATTTGATTTAGGTCTCATTAAACTTGACTTGATATAGTCATAACAATTATGACTAACCTAGTGGCATGGATCAGCTCGAATTGTTAGCCACCTCAAATCAGAACTGGGTCGACACATATGGTCAGATAAGTGAGATCGGTGGAAGGGATGTGCCATTAACTCGACAAGAATGTATTTGAGTCGAGTAGCTCCCAATTAAAAATCAATCGATCGCATCTGTCCAATTTACCTTAGACACCAAATTGTCGAACCAGAACCAATTGGGTTAGCCTACAATCCAGACTCTAACCATTAAGCCAAATTAGGTCTTAACTTGATCGAGTCACATCTAAATGTGATTCGACCTTGACCCAGACTTAATCCTATTAGGCTGGTCAATTATTAGCTTTCATGATCCCACCTAACCAACTCTTGATTCGGTTTGATCAACCGCTAGACCTAATTGAGCTACCCAAATCCGAATCCAATTTTTTAAAAATGTCTTAGATCTGAAATTCTCAATTTTAGACCAAATTGATTTCATAAACTTAATTCATTAATTAAGTTTAGGTTCATAAATAAAATATGTAAAATAAATCCTGAGATTTCAGGATCTAGAGTTTTGCTGAAAAGTAAGTTTTGATTTCTGATTAAGGATAAACACACGGCACCCCTACACGTCATAAGAATATATCCCATTGAATGAGAAGAGAAGGTCTTAAAACTTTACTTCATTCTTATGATCGGACGACCATGAGGAACACCTTAACCAGAAATATAAATTTAACTACAAAACTAGTTAGATCTAGATTAACATATCACATATGCAATTTAAGATCTAACTAATACATGCTTTGCATACATCTCATGTATCAAAAATTGATCTAATTAACATACTTTCAGATTTGATACATCACATGTAATATCTGAAAAATAAGATTTAATTTGAACTATTCAAAATTAAATCTATTCTAGACAAGTTACTGAAATAATTCTACAACTAGTCTAGGCATGCAACAGATCAATTTTATAAAAAATTATAATTTTTTCTATTTTTTAATCTAATTATAACACTTATAATATTAAAAAAATAAAGAATAAATTAGATTTTATTCATATTTTAATCTTATTAAAATATAAAACTTAAGACTGTTCATGGATTCAACTAATCCTTGTCTAGTCATGCATCTCATGCATGTTAGATCTTCTTAGATTTAATTTTAAATATTTTGATTTTAGATCTTATCATATCTGATGTGATATCTAAAATATTTCAAATATCAAATAAATAATATAAAAATTAGATCTAAATTAGATCTAAAATAGAGTCAAAAACCTGGCTTTGATACCAGTTGAAGGAAAAACTGCCTTTTTCCTTTGTAGGATCTTTGAGATTTCATCAAATCTGAGGTGGAATAATTTAAAATTTTATCCTATACTATTTCAGATCTAATGTCTATTAGATCTAATTTTATTATCTGATATTTAAAATCTAAAATTAAATCTAAAAGTATGAGAAGTATAGACATACCTCGAGGGTAATCTGATTACCCTGTAGATGATCTCAGCACAGCCTGAGATTCTGATGTAGCCACACAAGTGCCTGGCCTCTATCAGGATCCACTCAGGTAAGACCTGGAACATCTTCTCCTCACAAATCTATGCTCCAAAAATCAGATCTCTATCTGATTTGAAAGTGCTCAGAACTCCTTCTGAAGTTGGAGCAGCAGCCTGTCGAAGATGTCCTGGAGCCTTCCTATTCCAGGCGTCACACGCCTTGGACCTTTGCCAGATCGATGTCTAACTCCTTGGATGTGAAGAGGGGAAAGAGGAGAGTAGGGAGGATATAGAGAAGAAAAGAGGATTCTCATTTTGGCTGGGTATTGAGCAAAAACTTACAAACCCTAGGCGCACATAGGGATTTTATAGACCCTTTATGCTGCGCAGTGCCACATCATTCGACCAATCAAAAAATTCCAATAAATTTTGAAAAAATTTTAATTGGTGGAGTGATGTCATCTGATCACATCAGATAAAAACCCCCACCCTCTCTCTTATGTTGGTGCCAACTTTTGATAAGCACAAGCAAGGTGGTGCCAAAGAGTCCATGTTTATCAGGACTCTTTCATTCTTATCTATTTGGGGCACCCACTTTAATCCAATTGGGCTCATACCATAATCTAATTATGGCACCCAATTTGATATGGTTTAGGCATGTAGACACTCCACAAAAAAATTCTCCAATGAGCTCTCTTCAGTTTAAGATCCATATGTCAACATTTGACAGATGTCCTAAAATGAAATTGGCAGGTGACAGAAATTAGCAGGTGCTTGTCTTAAATTCATCTCATAAATTAAGACAAGCCTTTTTTGAGATGGACAAGCTTTATTTAGACTGAAATAAGCCTTCTCAAGATTCTCTGGGGGAGTCAAATCACATTTGATTCAGTAAAAATAGAAAAGATTACACGAGGAGAAAGTTAGGCACAATCATGTGCTAACACGATTTCCTTGAACCTAATTGGATCTTATCCAAATCAATTGGGTAGGCCCAATTGATGACATCTAGACCCTAACCCTTGTTTGTGTGACTCAGTTAGGTTCAATTTCGTATGGTAATGAGACATGTCGTGATCTCATCATCGAAACTCCTTTCGATGGACCAGAACTCTTCTGATTCAGACAATTAGAATGATCGATCACTAATATCATTCTAATTGCTCCCAAAATCCACCAATGACATCTAGCGGTATGTGGTGGCAACCCATCAGAACTGAAGATGAACCTCTCGGTGCAGCTACCTGTGTGATTGAGTTCCTCTATCATGAGTCCCGACTGAATTAGGGTTAAGGTGAACTCGTCAAAACCAACATCAGTCATATGAATCAATCGATCGATCTGAGTTCGATGTGAAACCCCAATGGAAAACTCTTTTTTCATTATTTCACTCTGCCATGATCATGAGCTTAAGGACTCGATCTTTCGATCATCATAGGACTACTCCTCTAATCTACCGAGGTTGATAGATCCCATCTTGGTGCGACCTAGTTCCTACAATGAATATGCTACAGCCAACATATACCCCAGGATTTCGAATGGCTAGGAGACTGAGTTATGGTGTAGTCAAACTATAACATACTCAAGGTAAACTGTCGATGCACCTCAGGTCAAAGAAATAGACACACAACTACAGTATCGAGCTAGTCATCGACGAGAAGGTAGACTTCCTTATGACTGCTCGAGATGGTCACGCTCAGTACTCTCATTCTCAAGGAATACCTGTACTCTCGCTCCAATGTCTCCAAACCATAGACTCAAGATATATCTATCCTAAGAAAGTGATCGTACACCAACCTTCCAGATCGATCTCCATCCTCGTGATGATCCTATGGTCAGGAGCTGTTTATGAGTTAGTTATGTAAATTCATGCCTTAAATTTTCAACTCTTGAAAGTATGAATTGACATTCCTACTAACTCAAAGGATGTATCACAAACACAATGTACACAATGTGATAGAAGAATAACCCATTTATTAATTTATAGTCAAAATTATAAATTTGCTCTTAGAATTGTACAGAAATGTGTCAGCCAATCTGGCATCTAGGGCACACATCTAACACTGACAATGGCAAAGAGTACACTAGCAAGGAGTTTCAAATTTTTTATGACAAGTGTAGCATCAAAAGGTACTTCTCGATGAGAGAGACTCCTCAGCTAAATGGGATGACCGAGAGGATGAACAGAACCCTTATGAAAAAGGCACGGTGCATGAGGCTGCAGGCAGGGCTTCCTAAGGTGTTCTAGGTTGATACAGTGGATGCAGCCTATTATTTGATGAATTGATCACCTCACACTAAGTTAGATGGTGGTATTCCAGAGGAAAAATGATCTGAAAGGAAGATTAGGCTAAGGCACCTAAGGGTGTCTGGGTGTACGGCATTTGTACACATTGGTACTGGTGAGCGGAGCAAATTGGACGCCAGGTTATGGAAGATGGTGTTCTTGGGATATCTACGAGGAGTTAAGGGATACTGACTATGGAATCCCTAACGAAGAAGGTTGTCATTAGTAGGAATGTTACCTTTGATGAAAATTCAGTTCTCCAAAGGTGAGATGGCATGGAGGAGCAACAAGATGAAGAAAAAATCATCTTTTTTCTTTGTAGGATTTTCCAGATTTCATCAAATCTGGGGTAGAATAATTTTAAAAAATTTATCCTACATTTATTTTAGATCTAAATCTCTAGATCTAATCTTCATATCTAATATTAAGTTGAAAATAAATCTAAAAGGGATGAGGAAACAAGTAATACCTCAAGGGTAATCTGATTACCCTGTAGATGATCTCAGCACAGTCCGAAGTTCTGATGTAGCCACACAAGCACCTAGCCTCTATCGATATCCACTCAGGCAGGACCTAGAACATCTTCTCCTCATGAATCTATGCTCCAAAAATCAGATCCCTATCTGATTTGAAAGTATTTCAGAACTCCTTCTGAAGTTGGAGCAGCAGCCTATCGAAGATGTCTTGCAGCCTTCCTGTTCCAGGCATCACCACACCTTGGATCTTTTTCAGATGGACATCCAACTCTTTGGACATGAAGAGGGGAGAGAGGAGAGTAGGGAGGATATGGAGAAGAGGAGAGGATTCTCATTTTGGCTGGGTATTGGAAAGAAACGTACAAACCCTAGGAGCAGATAGGGATTTTATAGACCCTGTATGCTGCGCAGTGCCACATCATTCGATCAATCAAAAAATTCTAATAAATTTTGAAAAAAATTTGATTGATGGAGTGATGTCATCTGATCACATCAGATAAGAACCCCACCCTCTCTCCTATGTTGGCACCAACTTTGGATAAGCACAAGCAAGGTGGTGCCAAAGAGTCCATGTTTATCAGGACTCTTTCATTCTTATCCATTTGGGGTGCCCACTTTAATCCAATTGGGCTCATGCTATAATCTAATTATGGCACCTAATTTGATGTGGTTTAGGCATGTGGACACTCCACAAAAATCTTTCAATGAGCTCTCTTCAGTTTAAGACCCATATGTCAACATTTGACAGATGTCCTAAAATGAAATTGGCAGGTGACAGAAATTAGCAAGTGCTTGTCTTAAATTCATCTCATGAATTAAGACAAGCCTTTTCTGAGCAGGACAAGCTTCATTTAGATTGAGAGAAGCCTTCTCAAGATTCTCTGGGTGAGTCAAATCATATTTAACTTAGCAGAGACAGAAAAGATTACACGAGGAGAAAGTTAGGCTCAATCGTGTGCTAGCACAATTTCCTTGAACCTAATTGGATCTTATCCAAATCAATTGGGTTAGCCCAATTGATGGCATCCAGACCCTAGCCCTTGTTTGCGTGATCTAGTTATGTTCAATTTCATCGAAACTCCTTTCGATGGACCAGAACTCTTCTGATTCAGACAATTAGAATGATCGATCATCAATATCATTCTAATTACTCCCAAAATTCACTAGTGACACCTAGCAGAACTGAAGATGAACCTCTCGGTGCAGCTACCTGTGTGATTGAGTTCCTCTATCATGAGTCCCGACTGAATTAGGATTAAGATGAACTCGTCAAACCCAACATCAGTCATATGAATCAATCGATCGATCCGAGTCCGATGTGAAACCCCAATGGAAAACTCTTTTTCATTATTTCACTCTGCCAAGGCCATAGGCTTTAGGACTCGATCTTTCGATCATCGTAGGGCTACTCCTCTCATCTACCGAGGTTGATAGATCCCATCTTAGTACGACCTAGTTTCTACAATGAATATGCTACAGCCAATATACATCTCAGGGTTTCGAAT
Organism: Elaeis guineensis; assembly: GCF_000442705.2. NCBI lineage: Eukaryota > Viridiplantae > Streptophyta > Magnoliopsida > Arecales > Arecaceae > Elaeis > Elaeis guineensis. The sequence goes on from NC_025994.2 coordinate 48,711,123, forward strand.
GGCTAGGAGATCGAGTTATGGTGTAGTCAAACTATAACATACTCAAGGTGAACTGTCGATGCACCTCAGGTCAAAGAATTAGACACACAACTACAGCATCGAGCTAGTCATCGACGAGAAGGTAGACTTCCTTATGACTGCTCGAGATGGTCACGCTCAGTACTCTCATTCTCAACAAATATCTGTACTCTCATTCTGGTATCTCCACACCGTAGACTCAAGATACACCTACCCTAAGGAAGCAATCGTACACCAACCTTTTGGATCGATCAACATCCTCGTGATGATCCTATGGTCAGAAGCTGTTTATGAGTTAGTTATGTAAATTCATGCCTTAAATTTTCAACTTTTGAAAATATGAATTGACATTCCTACTAACTCAAAGGATGTATCACAGATACAATGTACATAATGTGATAGAAGAATAACCCATTTATTGATTTATAGTCAAAATTACAAATTTGCCCTTAGATTTGTACAGGAATGTGTTAGCCATCTGGCATCTAGGGCACACATCTAACACTGACAATGGCAGAGAGTACACTAGCAAGGAGTTTCAAATTTTTTTGTGAGAAGTGTAGCATCAAAAGATACTTCCCGATGAGAGGGACTCCTCAGCTAAATGGGATGACCGAGAGGATGAATAGAACCCTTATGGAAAAGGCACGGTGCATGAGGCTGCAGGCAGGGCTTCCTAAGGTGTTCTAGGTTGATACAGTGGATGCAGCCTATTATTTTGGTGAATTGATCACCTCACACTAAGTTAGATGGTGGTATTCCAGAGAAAAAATGATCTGAAAGGAAGATTAGGCTAAGCCATCTAAGGGTCTTGGGTGCACGGCATTTGTGCACATTGGTGCTGGTGAGCGGAGCAAATTGGATGCCAGATTACGGAAGATGGTGTTCTTGGGATATCTGCGAGGAGTTAAGGGATACTGATTGCAGAATCCCTAACGAAGAAGGTTGTCATCAGTAGGGATGTTACTTTTGATGAAAATTCAGTTCTCCAAAGGTGAGATGGTATGGAAAAGCAACAAGATGAAGGAAAAACCGCCTTTTTTCTTTGTAGGATCTTCTAGATTTTATCAAATTTGGGGTGAAAAATTTAAAAAAATTCATCCTATATTTATTTCAGATCTAAATCTCTAGATCTAATCTTCATATCTAATATTAAGTCTAAAATAAATCTAAAAGGGATGAGGAAACAAGTAATACCTCAAGGGTAATCTGATTACCTTGTAGATGATCCCAGTACGGCCCGAGGTTCTGATGTAGCCACACAAGCATCTGGCCTCTATCGATATCTACTCAAGTAGGACCTAGAAAATCTTCTCCTCACAAATCTATGCTCCATAAATCAGATCTCTATCTGATTTGAAAGTATTTCAAAACTCCTTCTGAAGTTGGAGCAGTAGCCAATCGAAGATGTCCTGCAGCCTTCCTGTTCCAGGCGTCACCACGCTTTGGATCTTTGCCAGATGGACATCCAACTCTTTGGACATAAAGAGAGGAGAGAGGAAAGTAGGGAGGATGTGGAGAAGAGGAGAGGATTCTCATTTTGGCTGGGTATTGGACAGAAACATACAAACCCTAGGAGCAGATAGGGATTTTATAGACCCTGTATGCTGGGCAGTACCACATCATTTGATCAATCAAAAAATTCCAATAAATTTTGAAAAAAATTTGATTGATGGAGTGATGTCATCTGATCACATCAGATAAGAACCCCCACCCTCTCTCCTATGTTGGCACCAACTTTGGATAAGCACAAGCAAGGTGGCGCCAAAGAGTCCATATTTATCAGGACTCTTTCATTCTTATCCATTTGGGGTGCCCACTTTAATCCAATTGGGCTCATGCCATAATCTGATTATGGCACCCAATTTGATATGGTTTAGGTATGTGGACACCCCATAAAAATCTTCCAATGAGCTCTCTTCAGTTTAAGACTCATATGTCAATATTTGACAGATGTCTTAAAATGAAATTGGCAGGTGACAGAAATTAGCAAGTGCTTGTCTTAAATTCATCTCATGAATTAAGATAAGTCTTTTTTAAGCTGGACAAGCTTCATTTAGACTGATAGAAGCCTTCTCAAGGTTCTCTGGGTGAGTCAAATTATATTTGACTCAGTAGAGACAGAAAAGATTACATGAGGAGAAAGTTAGGCTCAATCGTGTGCTAGCATGATTTCCTTGAACCTAATTGGATCTTATCCAAATCAATTGGGTTAGCCCAATTGATGACATCTAGATCCTAAACTTTGTTTATATGACCCAGTTAGATTCAATTCCATATGGTAATGAGACATGTCATGATCTCATCATCAATATCATCGAAACTCCTTTCGATGGACCAGAACTCTTCTGATTCAGACAATTAGAATGATCGATCATCAATATCATTCTAATTGCTTCCAAAATCTATTTGTGACACCTAGCAGTATGTGGTGGCAACCCATCAGAACTGAAGACGAACCTCTCAGTGCAGCTACCTGTGTGATTGAGTTCTTCTATCATGAGTCCTAACTGAATTAGGGTAAGGTGAACTCGTCAAACCCAACATCAGTCATATGAATCAATCGATCGATCCGAGTCCGATGTGAAACTGCAATAAAAAACTCTTTTTCTATTATTTCATTCTACCATGGCCATGGGCTCAAGGACTCGATCTTTCGATCATCATAAGGCTACTCCTTTCATCTATCAAGGTTGATAGGTCAAAGAACTAGACACAAAACTGCAGCATCGAGCTAGTCATCGACGAGAAGGTAGACTTCCTTATGACTGCTCGAGATGGTCACGCTCAGTACTCTCATTCTCAATAAATACCTGTACTCTCACTCTGGTGTCTCCACACCGTAGACTCAAGATACATCTATCCTAAGAAAGGATCGTGCACCAACCTTCCGGATCGATCACCATCCTCGTGATGATCTTATGGTCAGGAGCTGTTTATGAGTAAGTTATGTAAATTCATGTCTTAAATTTTCAACTCTTGAAAATATGAATTGACATTCCTACTAACTCAAAGGATGTATCACAGACACAATGTACACAATGTGATAGAAAAATAACCCATTTATTGATTTATAGTCAAAATTATAAATTTGCCCTTAGATTTGTACAGGAATGTGTTAGCCAATCTGGCATCTAGGGCACACATCTAACACCGACAATGGCAGAGAGTACACTAGCAAGGAGTTTCAAATTTTTTGTGAGAAGTGTAGCATCAAAAGGTACTTCTCGATGAGAGGGACTCCTCAGCTAAATGGGATGATCGAGAGGATGAACAGAACCCTTATGGAAAAGGCACGATGCATGAGGCTGCAGGCAGGGCTTCCTAAGGTGTTCTAGGTTGATACAGTGGATGCAGCCTATTATTTGGTGAATTGATCACCTCACACTAAGTTAGATGGTGGTATTCCAGAGGAGAAATGATCTGAAAGGAAGATTAGGCTAAGCCATCTAAGGGTGTTTGGGTGCACGGCATTTGTGCACATTGGTGCTGGTGAGCGGAGCAAATTGGATGCCAAGTTACGAAAGATGGTGTTCTTGGGATATCTGCAAGGAGTTAAGGGATACTGACTGTGGAATCCCTAATGAAGAAGGTTGTCATCAGTAGGGATGTTACCTTTGATGAAAATTCAGTTCTCGAAAGGTGAGATGGCATGGAGGAGCAACAAGATGAAAGAAAAATTGCCTTTTTCCTTTGTAGGATCTTCCAGATTTCATCAAATCTGGGGTGAAATAATTTAAATAAATTTATCCTACATTTATTTAAGATCTAAATCTCTAGATCTAATCTACATATCTGATATTAAGTCTAAAATAAATCTAAAAGGGATGAGGAAACATGTAATACCTCAAGGGTAATCTGATTATCCTATAGATGATCTCAGCACAGCCTGAGGTTCTTATGTAGCCACACAAGTGCCTGGCATCTATCGGTATCCACTTGGATAGGACCTGAAACATCTTCTCCTCACAAATCTATGCTCTAAAAATCAGATCTCTATCTAATTTGGAAGTATTTCAGAACTCCTTCTGAAGTTGGAGCAGCAGCCTTTCGAAGATGTCCTATAGCCTTCCTATTCCAGGCATCACCATGCCTTGGATCTTTGCCAGATGGATGTCCAACTCTTTGGATGTGAAGAGGGGAGAGAAGAGAGTAGGGAGGATATGGAGAAGAAGAGAGGATTCTCATTTTGGCTGGGTATTGGGTAGAAACTTACAAACCCTAGGAGCAGACAGGGATTTTATAGACCCTGTATGCTGCGCAGTGCCACATAATTCGACCAATCAAAAAATTCTAATAAATTCTAAAAAAATTTTGATTGATGGAGTGATGTCATCTGATCACATCAGATAAGAACCCCCACCCTCTCTCCTATGTTGGAACCAATTTTGGATAAGCACAAGCAAGGTGGAGCCAAAGTGTCCATGTTTATCAGGACTCTTTCATTCTTATCCATTTGGGGCGCCCACTTTAATCCAATTGGGCTCACGCCATAATCTGATTATGGCACCCAATTTGATGTGGTTTAGGCATGTGGACACTCCACAAAAATCTTTCAATGAGCTCTCTTCAGTTTAAGACCCATATATCAACATTTGACAGATGTCCTAAAATAAAATTGGTAGGTGAAGGAAATTAGCAGGTGCTTGTCTTAAATTCATCTCATGAATTAAGACAAAATTTTTTTGAGCTGGACAAGCTTCATTTAGACTGAGAGAAGCCTTCTCAAGGTTCTCTGGGTGTGTCAAATTATATTTGTCTTAGTAGGGACAGAAAAGATTACATGAGGACAAAATTAGGCTCAATCGTGTGCTAGCACGATTTCCTTAAACCTAATTGGATCTTATCCAAATCAATTGGGTTATCCCAATTGATGACATCCAAACCCTTATCCTTATTTGTGTGATCCAGTTAGGTTCAATTTCGTATGGTAATGAGATATGTCATGATCTCATCATCGACATCATCGAAACTCCTTTCGGTGGACCAGAACTCTTCTGATTCAGACAATTAGAATGATCGATCATCAATATCATTCTAATTGCTCCCAAAATCTATCAGTGATACCTAGTAGTATGTGGTGGCAACCCATCAAAATTGAAAGACGAACCTCTCGGTGCAGCTACCTGTGTGATTGAGTTCCTTTATCATGAGTTCAGACTAAATTAGGGTTAAGGTGAACTCGTCAAACCCAACATCAGTCATATGAATCAATCGATTGATCTGAGTCCGATGTAAAATCCCAATGGAACACTCTTTTTCCATTATTTTACTCTGCCATGGCCATGGGCTTAAGGACTCGATCTTTCGATTATCATAGGACTACTCCTCTCATCTATCGAGGTTGATAGATCCCATCTTGGTGTGACCTAGTTCCTACAATGAATATGCTACAGCCAACATACACCTCAGGGTTTCGAATGGCTAGGAGATCGAGTTATGGTGTAGTCAAACTATAACACACTCAATGTAAACTATCGATGCAACTCAGGTCAAAGAACTAGATACACAACTACAGCATTGAGTTAGTCATCGATGAGAAGGTAGACTTCCTTATGACTGCTCGATATGATCACTCTCAGTACTCTCATTTTCAATGAATACCTGTACTCTCGCTCAGGAGTCTCCATACCGTAGACTCAAGACACATCTATCCTAAGAAAGTGATCGTACACCAACCTTCCAGATCGATCATCATCCTCGTGATGATTCTATGGTCAGGAGCTGTGTATGAGTTAGTTATGTAAATTCATGCCTTAAATTTTCAACTCTTGAAAATATGAATTGACATTCCTACTAACTCAAAGGATGTATCACAGACACAATGCACACAATGTGATAGAAGAATAACCCATTTATTGATTTATAGTCAAAATTTTAAATTTGCCCTTAGATTTGTACAGGAATGTGTCAACCAATCTGGCATCTAGAGCACACATCTAACAAACTCCACTTGACCTAATGCCAATTGGCTACATCTCTAAGTCCCATCTTCTCAAGGTGGGCTTCGATCTGTTGCTGGTCTAATGACTTTGTCAGTAGGTCTGCCACATTGTCTGTGGAGTCAACTCTCTTAACCTCGACAGAACCCTTTTTGAGGTAATCACGGATCAGATGGAATCGCCGCTCGATGTGCTTGGACTTCTGATGAGATCTTGACTCCTTAGCTAGGGCTATAGTGCCATTATTATCGCAGTAAAGAGGTATGGCATTCGATGATATCACTCCAAGCTCTGTGGCAAACTTTTTGTACCAGAATGCCTCCTTTGCAGTTTTCGATGCAGCAATGTACTCTACCTCCATGGTGGAATTAGCAATCACCATCTGCTTGAAACTCTTCCAGCTAACTGCACCATCATTGCAAATGAACAGACTCCCAGATGTCGACTTTCGATCATCTATATTAGACATAAAGTCTGAGTCTGTATATCCCTGAATCTAGAGTTTTCCATTCCTAAAGACTAGAAATATATCCTTAATCCTTCTCAAGTACTTAAGGATACATTTCACAGAAGTTCAGTGTTCTTCATCTGGATTCGATTGATATCTGCTTGTGACATTCACAGCATGGGCTATATCAGGTTGTGTACATAGCATGGCATACATGAGGCTCTCTGTTGTCGAAGCATAAGGGATCTTGCTCATGCGTTCAATCTCCTCAGGTGTGCTAGGGCACATCTTCTTGGAGAAATGAATGTCATGTCTAAAAGGTAATAAACCTCTTTTAGAGTTTTTCATGCTAAATCTTTTTAGCACCTCCTCTATGTACATCTTCTGTGAAAGTCCGAGCATCCTATTTGGTCTATCTCTATAGACCTTAATACCCAGTATAAAGGATGCTTCTCCTAGATTTTCATAGAGAACTCCTTAGACAACCATACTTTGACTGAGGTCAACATGGGAATGTCATTTCCAATTAGGAGGATGTCATCTACATACAATACAAGGAAGACAATCGCGCTCCCACTACCTTTTTAAACACACATGGTTCCTCCTCATTCTTGATGAAACCAAACATTTTGATCACATCATTGAAATGAGTATTCCAACTTCGAATGCTTGCTTAAGTCCATAAATGGACCTTTGCAGCTTGCAGATCCTGTGATCATCATCACTGGATGTGAAACTAAATGGCTGTTCTATATAGATATCTTTCTCAAGATATCTATTTAAGAACACCATTTTCACATCCATCTGTCATATTTTATAATCGAAATAGGCTACAACAACAAGCAATGTGTGGATAGATTTTAGCATGGCTATGGGTGAGAAGGTATCCTGATAGTTAATGCCTTCGTACTGACTATAACCTTTCGCTACGAGCCTAGCCTTGAATGTCTCCATATTTCCATTTGCACCTATCTTTCTCTTGAAAATCTATTTACACCCAATAGGTATAATACCTTTAGGTGGATCTAGCAAGGTCCAGACTTGATTTGAGTGCATCGAGTTAATTTCTGATCTCATTGCCTCGAACCATTTCTTGAAGTCGATATCTGATATCGCCTCATCATAGATCTTGGGATCATCACCATGAACCCCATTTCCCGTAAGGAACATTTTCTCTACATTCTTTTGTATGGTACCTAAGTACCTTTCAGCAGGACAAAAAATCCTAGTCGATCTACGAGGTGAAAGAGGTTGTGTTAGAACTGGTTCTGATTGATTTGGTTCCTCAGGTTCTTTAGCTTGTTGCTCTTGGGAGACATTCTTCTTGAGCTTAATTATTCTTCTGATGCCACCATCTTGAATAAACTATTTTTCAAGAAAATAGTATTTCGACTCACAATCACATTGTGGTCTTTCGAAATATAAAAATAGTATTCTAATGACTCTTTAGGATATCCTATGAATCGAGCTCTAAAAGATCTGAACTCTAACTTGTCCGCCTGCTATCTCTTGACATGAGCTGGACAACCCCAAATTATAAGATGATTCAGACTTGGCTTCTTACCATGTCATATCTCATACGGTTTGGTAGGAACGATTTTAGAGGGAATCCTATTCAATACATAAATTGCTGTCATGAGATAATGTCCCCAAAGAAATTCAGGAAGGTCCGTGAAACTCATCATGGAACGGATCATATCTAATAGGGTCTGATTTCTCCATTCTGAAACCCCGTTGAGTTATGACATTCCTGGTGGAGTCCATTGAGAGGCTATGCCATTGTCCTTAAGATAGTCTAGGAACTCCTGACTAAGATATTCACCTCCTCGATCTGATCGAAGAACCTTAATGGGCATTTCTATTTATTTTTCTACCTCATGTCTGAATTCTTTGAACCTTTTAAAAGCTTCAGACTTGTGTTTTATTAGAAACACATACCCGTACCTAGACATACCATTGGTAAAGGTAATGAAGTAGATGTAGTTGTCTCTAGTCGGCACATCAAATGGGCCGTACACATCTGTATGCACTAGGGCAAGTAGGTCTGTGGCCCTTTCTCCATGTCCCACAAAAAGAAGCTTGGTCATTTTGCCTTGAAGGCATGATTCACAAACTGGATATGACTCAGAAGTCAACGGACTCAATAGTTTGAATTTCTCCAATTTGTTAACCCTGTCTTCCGCTATATGACCTAGCCTTAGGTACCACAGATACCTATTATTTAGACTATCTCTAGGCCTTTTAATTCCTATGGCATTCATATTTTACTCAATATTAAATACAGATACATCAATATGTAACTGATAGAGATCGTTAATGACAAAATTATTTACAAGTTTATTATTTTTATAAAAAATATTACAATGGTCCTTATGAAAGCTAATCACATAGCCTTCTTATGCTAAACATGAAACAGAAATCAAATTCCTTCTTGCTGCAGGCAGATAATAACAATCTCTAAGAAATAAATCTAATCCTAACGGTAATCGCAGAGGGTAGGTTCCCACGGCCACAGCAGCAACTCTTGCTTCATTTTCAATGCATAGGATCATCTCTCCATCCCTCAGCCTCTTGCTCTCCTCAAGACCCTACATAGAAGTGCACAAATGAACACTAGAACCAGAGTCAAGCACCCAACTGGATGCAGAAGAAATCGTAAGATTAGATTCTAAAATGAGCATACCTCCAGAAGGACCATCCTTCTTATTCTTCAGGGTGGCCAGGTACTGAGGACAGTTCCGCTTCCAATGGCCGTCTGATTGGCAGTGGAAACATTTTCCCTTATTAGCAGCCTTCTTCTTTAGTTCTGTCTTCTTCTTCTTGCCATCCACCTTCTGTTTCTTCGCAGACTTCTTTTTCTTTTCAAAAGACTTTCTCTTGAAAAAAATCCGCTCCACAGTAAGAACTGAGCCTTTTGAACCCTTCATAGGAAGCTCAGCCGTAACCAGCATGTTCATTAACTCGGCAAAGGTACACTGCATCTTATGCATATGAAAGTTCATGATGAACTGACCATATGCATCGGACAAGAACTGAAGGATCACATCAATCTGAAAATCTTTTCCTAAGATGATACCGAGCTTCTCAAGCTCCTTAAGATCTTTGATCATTGTCAAATAATGATCTTGGACTGACTGCCCATCACGCATCTTGGCCTTAAAAAGTCTTTGATAGACTTGATACTTGGCTGCGCGACTCTGTTCACCAAACAACTCTTGTAGGTGAGCCAACATTTGGTGGATAGTCAAAATATTCTCATATTGGCGTTGCAAGTCATCATATATTACACTCAACATGTAGTACCTTACTTTATTATCATCATCCATCCACTTTTTCAGAGATGCTCTCTGTTCAGTAGTCGAACGTGCTGGCATGGCAGTGGATCCTGGTCCAAGATATGAGTCAATTTTTTGAAACCTAGAATAATTCTGTAGTTCCTCAATCGGTCCTTGAAATTGAGTCCAATCAATCTATGGATGTCTAGTATTTTGGTCAAGGGATTTGAGGCAGACATGTTTCCTGTAGAGAGTCAAAAGTTTCTAGTTAGATTTTATAATCAGACTTAATCAATTTATTTAGGGATTTTATTTTAAACAAATTAGGCTCTTACTATTTTCTCAGATCCCTACACTTCCTTGATAGAGATGTGAAAATCTTCGTGATCAGTGATTTCTAGTGGGTGGTGTGGTCTCACCAACTAGCTCATCACCTCACCTAACAGTTATTGGTGATGGGTCAACCGATGAGTGGACAACTCTTATCCAATGATTTTCTAATCATGGTGCACCCAAAACTTAGTCTCTAATTCATGAAGCTCACCGTATCCAAAATATTGCTCCAACTTTAGTTAAGCCAAACCCACCATTTGTACGAACTAGATTCCTGATTGGGTCCCTCACCATATCCAGAATATTGAGCCCAACCCATCCTCTAATCCGTAGCATCCAATGCCTAATGGACATGGTTGCATCTTTTCGGTGCAGCTGAGCCACTGTAACCAGTCGAGAACAATCAACCTCGGAAAGGGCCCGCACATCCACAATGGTGAAAGATCTAGACTTAATATTTTCTTAGGGAGATTTGTTTCGGTCTCATTAAACTTGACTTGACATAGTCATAACAATTATGACTAACCTAGTGGCATGAGTTAGCTCGAATTGTTAACCACCTCTAATCAGAACTGAGTCGACACATATGGCCAGGTAAGTGAGACCGGTGGGAGGAATATGCCATTAACTTGACAAGAACGCATTCGAGTCGAGTAGCTTCTAATTAAAAATCAGTCGATCGCATCTGCCCAATTTACCTTAGACACCAAATTATCGAACCAGAACTAATTGGGTTAGCCTACAGTCCAGGCTCTAACCACTGAGCCAAATTAGTTCTTAACTTGATCGAGTTATATCTAAATGTGATTCGACCTTGACCCAGACTTAATCCTATTAGGCTGGTCAATTATTAGCTTTTATGATCTCACCAAACCAACTCTTGATTTAGTTGATCAACCGCTAGACCTAATTGAGCAACTCAAGTCCGAATCCAATTTTATGAAAATATCTTAGATCTGAAATTCTCAATTTTAGACCTAACTTAATTTCATAAGCTTAATTCATTAATTAAGTTTGGGTTCATAAACAAAGTATGTAAAATAAATCTTAGGGTTTCAAGATCTAAGGTTTTGCAGAAAAGTAAGTTTTGATTTCTGATTAAGGATGAACGTGCGGCACCCCTACACATCATATGAACACCCCATTGAATGGGAAGAGAGGGTCTTAAAATCTTATTTTGTTCTTATGACCGGACGGCCATGAGGAACACCTTAACCAGAGATATAAATTTAACTACAAAACTAGTTAGATTTAAATTAACATATCACATATACAATTTAAGATCTAACTAATACATGCTTTGCATACATCTCATGTATCAAAAATTGATCTAATTAACATGCTTTCATATCTAATACATCACATATAATATCTAAAAAATAATATTTAAATTAAACTATTCAAAATTAAATCTATTCTAGACAAGTTACTGAAACAATTCTACAACTAGTCTAGGCATGCAACAGATCAATTTTATGTAAAAATTAAAATTTTATTTTTTATTTTTTGATCTAATTATAATAATTATAATATTAAAAAAATAAAAAATAAATTATATTTAATTTATATTTTAATCTCATTAAAATATAAAACTTAAGACAGTTCATGGATTCAACTAATCCAAGTCTAGTCATGTATCTCATGCATGTTAGATCTTCTTAGATTTATTTTTAAATATTTTAATTTTAGATCTTATCATATTTGATATGACATCTAAAATTATTAAATATTAAATAAATTAAAATTAAAATTAGATCTAAATTAGAGCCAAAAACCAGGCTCTGATACCAGTTGAAGGAAAAACCATCTTTTTTCTTTATAGGATCTTCCAGATTTCATCAAATCTGAGGTGAAATAATTTAAAAAAATTTATTCTATATTTATTTTAGATCTAAATCTCTAGATCTAATCTTAATATCTGATATTAAGTCTAAAATAAATCTAAAATGGATGAGGAAATAAGTAATACCTCAAGGGTAATCTGATTACCCTGTAGATGATCTCAGCACAGCCCAAGGTTCTGATGTAGCCATGCAAGCATCTGGCCTCTACCAATATCCACTCAGGTAGAACCTAGAATATCTTCACCTCATAAATCTATGCTCCAAAAATCAGATCTCTATCTGATTTGGAAGTGCTTCAGAACTCCTAAAGTTGGAGCAGCAGCCTGTCGAAGATGTCCTGCAGTCTTCCTGTTCCAGGCATCACCACACCTTGGATCTTTGCCAGATGGACGTCCAACTCTTTGGACATGAAGAGAGGAGAGAGGAGAGCAGGGAGGATATGGAGAAGAGGAGAGGATTCCCATTTTGTCTGGGTATTGGGCAGAAAATTACAAACCCTAGGCGCAGACAGGGATTTTAAAGACCCTGTATGCTGCACAGTGCCACATCATTTGACCAATCAAAATATTCCAACAAATTCTGGAAAAATTCTGATTAATGGAGTGATATCATTTGATCACATCAGATAAGAACCCCCACCCTCTTTCCTATGTTGGCACCAACTTTGGATAAGCACAAGCATGGTGGCGCCAAAGAGTCCATGTTTATCAGGACTCTTTCATTCTTATCCAATTGGGGTGCCCACTTTAATCCAATTGGGCTCATGCCATAATCTGATTATGGCACCCAATTTGATGTAGTTTAAGCATGTAGACACTCTACAAAAATCCTTCAATGAGCTCTCTTCAGTTTAAGACCCATATGTCAACATTTGATAGATGTCCTAAAATGAAATTGGCAGGTGACAGAAATTAGCAGGTGCTTGTCTTAAATTCATCTCATGAATTAAGACAAGCTTTTTCTGAGCTGGACAAGCTTCATTTGGATTGAGAGAAGCCTTCTCAAGGTTCTCTGGGTGAGTCAAATCATATTTGACTCAGTAGAGACAGAAAAGATTACACGAGGAGAAAGTTAGTCTCAATCGTGTGCTAGCACGATTTTCTTGAACCTAATTGAATCTTATCCAAATCAATTGGGTTAGCCCAATTGATGACATCCAGACCCTAACCCTTGTTTGTGTGACCCAGTTAGGTTCAATTCTGTATGGTAATGAGACATGTCGTTATCTCATCATCGACATCATCGAAACTCCTTTCGATGGACCGAACTCTTCTGATTCAGACAATTAGAATGATCGATCATCAATATCATTCTAATTACTTCCAAAATCTATCAGTGATACCTAGCAGTATGTGGTGGCAACCCATCAGAATGAAGATGAACCTCTCGGTGTAGCTACTTGTGTGATTGAGTTCCTCTATCATGAGCCCTAACTGAATTAGGGTTAAGGTGAACTCGTCAAACCCAACATCAGTCATATGAATCAATTGATCGAACCGAGTTCGATGTGAAACCCCAATGGTAAACTCTTTTTCCATTATTTCACTTTGCTATGGCTATGGGCTTAAGGACTCTATCTTTCGATCATCATAGGGCTATTCCTCTCATCTACCGAGGTTGATAGATCCCATCTTGGTGCGACCTAGTTCCTACAATGAATATGCTACAGCCAACATATACCTTAGGGTTCTGAATAGCTAGAAGAACGAGTTATGGTGTAGTCGAACTATAACACACTCAAGGTGAACTGTCGATGCACCTCAGGTCAAAGAACTAGACACACAACTACAGTATCGAGCTAGTCATTGATGAGAAGGTAGACTTCCTTATGACTGTTCGAGATGGTCACGCTCAGTACTCTCGTTCTCAATGAATATCTGTACTCTCGCTCTGGTGTCTCCACATCGTAGACTCAAGATATATCTACCCTAAGGAAGCGATCGTACACCAACCTTCCAGATCGATCACCATCCTCGTGATGATCCTATGGTCAGGAGCTGTTTATGAGTTAATTATGTAAATTCATGCCTTAAATTTTCAACTCTTGAAAATATGAATTGACATTCCTACTAACTCAAATGATGTATCACAGACACAATGAACACAATGTGATAGAAGAATAACCCATTTATTGATTTATAGTTAAAATTATAAATTTATCCTTAGATTTGTACAGAAATGTGTGAGTCAATCTGACATCTAAGGCACACATCTAATACAAGAGCAGTAGGAGATCCAACAGAGCAGCACTGGATAATTAACATCCTATTCTATTTTACCACTTACAGGTGCATCAGGAGGACCTGGTATTCAGGTGGAGCACTCTTCAAAGGTGTCTCCATAAGTGGAGAGAGCTAGAATGGATTAAAGAAGTCAAGAGGTCCGACAGGAGCAAACTGGACCTAGGACGGATATCGGGGTTGTACTGCACAGGCCCAAAAGGAACGTCAGGCAACTAGAATGATATGGCTTAGAAGAGACGGTGTCATATACCCTGGTGATAGCAAATGTGGACCCCTACACCTATGAAGAGGCTATGGAGAGCCAGGACAGAGAGAGATGGGTCCAAGCAATATCCGAGGAGATGCAGTCTCTCCATAAGAACGAGATGTGGCAATTGGTGCAATTGCCATAAAGGAAGAAACCCACTGGTTGCAAGTGGGTTTACCAATGCAAGGAGGGGCCTTCGAAGAAAGAAGTTATCAGGTACAATGCGAGGCTAGTGGCCAAGGGATACTTCTAGAAAGAAGGCATCGACTTCAATGAGGTTTTCTCTCCCATCGATAGGCATACTTCCATTAGGGTGCTGCTGAGCATTGTTGCAAGCTGGAGCAGATGGATGTCAAGATGGTGTTCCTCCATAGGCATCTGGAGGAGAGCATCTACATGGAGTAGCCACCTGGGTTTCGAGAGTCAAGAGTAGAAGGAAAGGTCTGTTTATTTCAAAAATCACTGTATGGACTGAAGCAGTCATCCAGGTAATGGTACAAGTAGTTTGATTCTTATGTGAGAGGCATTGGACTTTTCAGGTGCGAGTATGACTCTTGTGTTTATATTAAATCTTTGAAGGATGGGTCTAGGATGTTTCTACTCTTATATGAGGATGACATGCTTATAGCATGCAAGAGAAGGAAGGTTACGCAGGAACTTATGGCAGCCTTGTCTCGGGAGTTTGAGTTGAAGGATTTGGGGCCCGCGAGGAAGACCTTAGGCATGAAAATCTTTAGAGATCAAGCCAAGAGGGTGTTGTATTTATCTCAGAGAGGTTACATCAGGAAGATCTTGAAGAGGTTCAGGATGAATGATGCAAAATCGACGGAGCTGCCACTCATCGGGCACTTTAGACTCTCGAAGCCAATGTCGCCATATATTGAGGTGGAGGTTCAGAAGATGGAGAGAGTACCATATGCCTCTGGTGTAGGGAGTATTATGTACGCCATGGTGTGTTGTAGGCCAGATATCACCCACGCAGTGAGGCAGGTCAGCAGGTTCATGGCGTAGCCTGGCAGGGAGCACTGGTGACCACTAAAGGGGATCTTCATGTACTTGGTGGGTACTGTTGGAGTCGGCATCTGTTACGAACAGTGAGGAGGTGCTGAGGGACTCTCCAACCCTTCCAAAAAGGCTCAGGAGCTGATAGGAGGGTTTGTGGATGCGAATTTTAGTGGAGACGTGGACATCCAGCGGTCGACAATAGGTTTTGTATTTAGCTTGTTTGGAGGTTTCATTTCGTGGAGATTATGCTTGCAACCCATCACGACCTTATCCATGACTGAGATGGAATACATTGGTGTGACGGAGGCAGTGAAGGAGACCTTATGGCTGAAAAGTTTGGCATTGGAGATGGGCCTCGCACAGGAGGCCGTCGGGTGCACTGTGACAGTCAGAGTGAAGAAAATTTATGGTAGTGCAGTACATACAATTAAAAAATTTTATGTAGTAGAAAAAATAGATTAAATAATTTAATCTTAATCATATATATAAAATCTAATCTTAGACTACCACATCAAGATCTTTGATATGAAAAATATATGCTTTAGGTCTGAAAATAAAAATCACATCGATCTCATCGATACTGAAATTCTAGATCTGACTACTAGATCTGCCATAGGAATCAAAATAAGTTAGAGATCGTTACCAAACAAATTTTGATCTTAATTTTTTCTGATCCAATAGTTATAGAGGGTATTATTCAGGTCACTTACAGCCAAACAAAGTCATCTAGCCTCTATAAAAAAATTCATGCGAAGACTGGTGCAGATCAGGGGCTCGGAGATGCTAGTCTGTGAATAACTTTGACAGCTAACCTCTTCCTTCTTCTACAAGCATCTTGGATACTCTAAAGTGATAGGAGATCTGGTGGAGGAAGAGAGGAGAAGGAGAAGAGGCTCTAAAAATAAAAAATCTATAAAAAAATTAATCATGGGATGTCCAAGAGAGGGGTCCCTTTTTTATAGACTAGGAATTAGGACTTTCCAAGAAAGGATGCCATGAATCAATGCCAAAACCCCTTTTTGGTGTCCTAAAAAATTCTAGAAAAATCATTAAGATATGAAGAAAAAAGTTTTAGTCTTACACACTAAATAACTTCTCAAAAAAAAATAAGAAAAAAATAATATGGCTCCAACAATATATTATATACGAAAAATCTCTTGCCTAGTCTGCATCTTATCTTTAATTCGGATCGCATTTGAATTAGGCAAGAGATAATATTATGACTCATTAGCTATAGCCAACCACCCTTATTGAATCCTCTCTTATGATGTCAAAAATCACAATCCAAATCCAATTAGGCGTGAAGAAATTGGTATGGATCTAGATATGGCATAAAAGATAAGGATAGAGTCCTAGTCTGACTTGGACTCTTCGTTTCTAATTCAATTCTAACCCAAATCAAATTTGGATTGAAACCACTGATAGAAATAAACCTAATCTAATTAAAAATTTAAATATCTTATCAAATTCCTAGCTCAATTAAAAATTAATCGAGTCCAAATCCTAATCGAATCAGGATCAAATTTTTCTTGTAATCAGATTTGATCATATCAATCCCGATCTGAGTCGAACTGAATCTAATTCAATTAGACTTGCTCCAAAGCTCTTTATTCAACCAAATTGAGTCAATTAGTAATTTAATTACTAATTAATTCTTTATAAATATAGAGTCTCAATTCCAGTGGGACTCTCCCACAGAGTTCTAGTCCAAGTAGGACTCTTCACCAGAATCACAATCCAATTGGACTCTTCAGCCATCAGATCTGACCAAATCTTCTAATGCATGTAACTCCATAGGTTTGAATCTAAGCCGATAGTATAGGAATAAGTTTTTATACTAATCAATGTAACCATCTAGCAATGATGACCCGATGACCGGATGGATCGAAGTGTTGCAAAGCAACCTTCTAGAACCTACTGACGTATGGTTACCGTATAATTCATCCCTTTGATCTAAATGCTCAAGGTGACTTAGGGTTTAACTGTCAACCCTAATTAAGTCGATCTTATTGTATTTCAACCTTTCAAATCCATCTCATAGATTATCCTGATCAAGATTTTGCTAAATTGAAATACATTGATGCATATCTTCTACCAATTCAGAGGGGTCAATTTCATCTTAACTCACACACCAATTTGATAAGTACTTGACTGCACCTAGTATTCTTCCATCACTAAGTTAGAAACTCAGATAGTCTGATACTAAAGTATAATGAGTTGCTTACAAGTTACCTTGGTGGTCTCAGGTCAGAGGGACACTTATATCCATACTCTTTACAAGCTACTCTTGACAGCAGAGTACTCGGCACATGGTCACGTTCGATGCGAATATACTCCTATATTCCATCTGCATGCTTAATAGTATCTCTACGCTCCTTGGTTAAGAGGATAACCAACTCATATGGCATACAACAACCTACACTTGATATCGTTATCATCCTAGTAATAACATATCATTTGGTCGCGAATAATTTTAAGGACTTAACGACAAATTCTCCTTTGTCGATTAGTATATATATAGTCTTAAGGACTTCATTACAACACAGAGTTCAAAGATGATCAATTTGTAATAAAAATATCAAATAATTTTTATTAATAAAAATTTATATATAGTTCACAAGATGAGCACAATCATCTGACGATTGGCTTTGAGACACATTTCTCAATAACTCCCACTTAGACTAAAGCCAATCGGTACAATATCATATATCCATCTTCGATTTGTGATCATCAAACTCTTTGATTCTAAGAGTTTTAGTAAATAGATTGACCAAGTTCTTCCTTCCATCGATCTTCTGAAGATTGACATCACCTCAATCCATGATCTCTCGGATAAGGTGATAATGACGCAGAATATATTTGGTGCGTTGATGAGATCTCGACTCCTTGGCTTGAGCAATGGCTTCAATGTTGTCGTAGTATAACAAGACAGGGCCATCAACGGAGGTGCCACTCTGAGCTCGCCAATAAACTTTCGCAACCATACAGCTTCCTTCGCAGCATCGGATGTCGTGATATACTCTGCTTTGCAAATAGAATCTGCCACAGTATTCTGCTTGGAACTTTTTCAGTAGATTGCTCCATCATTTAAGATAAAAATATAATCTGACACACTCTTACTATCATCATGGTCTAACTGAAAGCTGGAGTCGGTGAACCCCATAAGTTTCAAGTCAGTTTCACCATACACAAGCCACTGGTCCTTAGTATTTCTTAAATACTTAAGAATGATCTTTACAATCTTTCAGTGATTTTCTCCTGGATCAGACTGGTGTCTACTTACTACCCCTAATGAGTATGCCACGTCGGGTCTCGTACATGTCATGGGATAAATAATAGAATCCACTGTCGAAGCATATGGAACTTTACTCATACACTCTCTCTGTTGAGGAGTTGTCAGACAATCTTCTTTTGAAAGAAAAATTCTTTGGCCTATCAGAATATAGCCTTTTTTGGAATTCTTCATGCTGAATTATTTTAGCATAGTATCTATGTACGTGGATTGGGAGAGCCCGAGCAGCCTCTTAGATCTATCTTTATAGATCTTCATCTTTAGGATGTAGGCTGCTTCTCCTATATCCTTCATGGAGAATTGTGATGACAGCCATACTTTTATTCCCTGTAATGCAGGGATATCATTCTCGATTAAGAGAATATCATCCACATATAATACAAAAAATATAATTATCAAATCATTTACCCACTTATATATGCAGGGTTTTTCTCCATTCCTAACAAAGCCATTCATTCTGATCACCTTATCAAAATGTATGTTTCAACTCTGAGATGCTTGCTTCAATCCATAAATGAATCTCTGAAGCTTGCACACTTTGGACTCATCTATGGATATGAACTCTTCAGGTTGTATCATATACACTTTTTTGTTCAGCTCTCCATTTAGAAAAACTGTGTTCACATCCATTTGTCAGACTTCATAGTCCAGATATGCTGCTATCGCAAGCATGATCCGAATGGATTTGAGCATTGCCATAGGAGAAAATATCTTGTCATAGTCAATATCATAACACTGACGATAATCCTTGACAATCAAATGAGCTTTATAGGTCTCCACCTTTCTGTCTACGCTCCTCTTCCTCTTGAAGACCTACTTACACCCTATGGGCTTTACCCCTTCAGGTGGGTCAACTAATGTCCATACATCATTGACCTTCATGGATTTCATTTCGGATCTCATGGCTTCAAGCCATTTATCAGAGTCGGATCTCTATATTGCATACATGTAGGTGATCGGATCCTCATCGTTCTCATCAAGTTCGACAGGATCCCCGTGTCGGACCAAAAAACCTAAATATCTATCTGACTGATGCAGTACTTTATGAGATCATCTTAAGGATATTTGTTCATTGGGCTCCAAGTTTGATCTCATCAAATCCGATTCAGATTCAATCAGTGGTGTCGGTTCTTCTACCTGTCGAACTTCGTCAAGCTCGATTTTAGAGGCACTTATTCCTTCATTTAAGATTTTTTTTTTCAAAAAAATATGCCTTATTGCTGACAAACACCTTTTGTTCAGCAGGCAGGTAAAAATAATATCCCCTTGTTTCCTTGGGGTACCCTATGAAATTACACTTATCGGACTTAGGACTGAGCTTGTCAGTTTGTAATCATTTAACATAAGCTGGACACCCCCAGACCCTAAAGTAAGAGAGGTTCAGTCTACATCCGGATCATATCTCATATGGTGTCTTACTAACTGACTTACTCGAAATATTATTGAGCATAAGACAAGCTGCTTCAAGTGTATATCCCCAAAAGAAGATCGACAGAGTTGCAAACCCCATCATGGATCGAATCATGTCCAACAGGATTCGATTCTTCCTTTCTGAGATGCCATTATGCTGTGGTGTCCCTACTGTGGTGTCCTTGGAGGAGTCCATAGAGAGAGAATCCCATTCTCTCCTAAATATGTCAGAAATTCACTAAAAAGATATTCACCTCTTTGGTCAGACCGAAAAATTTTAATACTTTTTTCAGTTTATTTCTCTACTTCATTACAGAACCGTTTGAATATTTTCAACGATTCAGATTTGTGTTTCATCAAGTAGATGTACTCATACCTAGATAGGTCATCTGTGAATGTGATGAAGTAGTTATATCCTCCTCTGGCACATGTGCTTATGGGTCCACATACATCGTTATGTATCAGACCCAGCACATCATTGGCTTATTCACCTTTTCTAGTAAAAGATGACTTGATCATCTTTTCAAGCAAACAAAACTCACAGGTAGATAATAATTCATAATCGTGTTTATCAAGAATTCTTTCTTGAGCCAACCTATTCATCTATTTTTATTGATAAGACCTAGCCTACAATGCCAAAGGTAGGCATCTGTGACATCATCTATTCTAGGATATTTATTTGAAATATACATTATATTAGGCCTAGATACAATATAGATACTATTGTTCAACTATCTACGTAAAATTATAACACCATTCAAAATGATATGATAAAAGTTTTTCTTTATTAATATTTCATAATTTGAATTGGCCAAAAGGCCTATAGAAATAACATTTAAAAGAAAACTAGGATAGTAATGACACTCATTAAGAATAATATACTGAGACTCGAATACAAGCTTGATGATTCCTAAAGCTAGAACTAGAACTGATCTTCCATCTCCAACATTCAAGAATCTCTCATCTTCTCCAAATCTCCTAGTGACCTGAAGACCCTGCAACGAATTATAAATATGCATAGGGCTTTCAGTATCCAATACCCAGGTCATTATATCTATAAGAGAGAAGTTACAAGGTGTTATCACATAAGTACCTTGTCCAGCAATTGATTACTTCTTCTTCTTTAGCCTGTTCAGGTCAAGGGAAGCGATATACTGATGATAATTTCTCTTCTAGTGACCCTGCTTCTTGCAAAAGAAGCACTCTACCTGATTTTGATTAGTCTTGAACTTGAGTTTCTGGGACTGACTCCCAGTACCAAGCACCTTCTTATTCTTCTTCTTTTTTCTTTCTTAAAAGGACGTCGACTACTTGAAGAAGATCCTCCCACTAGATTCACTATCTCCTTATGGAGCTAGTGATTTTTCTTAAAAGTCTGTAGCAACCCCAACAGACCGTAGTAGTTGACTACAGGCTTCATCATTCTGAAATGACTGAAGAACGGTAGGTAGGACTTGGGAAGAGAGTTCAGGATCGTATCTTTCCCCAACTGTTCATGCGAAGGGAAGCTGAGTTTGCTCAATTTTTCAATCTACTCGATCATATACAATACATGATCAATAATAAATGCACCATCCCTCATTCAGATATTGAAAATGATAAAACTAGTCTTGTGTCGCTCAAAGTTGTCAGAAATACCCAAGGAATCCCTCAACACTTGAAGTATTTCTTCTGGCTGAGCTTCTTCAAACTTTCAACTGAACTCATCATTCATGGAGGCCCGCATGATGCAATGAATCGTGGTGCGATCGTTGAGCCACTTCAAATAAGTATCTCAAATCACTCCTCAGGTGTTAGGAGTAGGCTCCTCGGTGCCAGATCCGTTATCACATATAGGATCCGCTCATGCTCCAGGACATCTTTAATTTTTGATATCAATTATCAAAATTTGGTCTGATAAGCTTCTCATTATCTAACAATGATCGGAGTGATAAGTTTGAGGCCATATACACACAAAAAAAGAACAAAACCTAATTAGTGTATGAATTTATTAATCCTAAAGACTTGAACTTTAGTCTAAAGGTCCTCCCACTATTTTATATGAATTGGTAGCCTCTATCTCCAATTCAAAGAATTACCTTAATTTCTTAGTGGTTACTAGAATCCATATAGACTACATATAGGCCTGAGGATGGCTCGATCAACCCATATGTACCTATGGATAGGTTTTCAACCAATTATTTCTTCAAACAACTTCTAGTATTTAATTTAGCCTCAGATTTCATTTCAATAGGCGATGGGCCTCCATTAAAGTTTCAGTTAGGTCAAACCATTAACATAAACCTACTCAGTGATTCTACCTAATGAGTGATCAGGTCCGAGGATGGCTCGATCAACCCAACCATCATCAGATAGTTCATCAGAGTCATCATATGATGAATGATAATTTCATAATTTAGAGAGAATATCAGGCAGATGGTGCCTACAATGTCAATCAGAAATAATGGACCCATTATCACTTACCTTAATGGGAGGCTATGATTTAATTATCACCATAACCAGCTCATTTTAAGGACCTAATAATTTAGAAGATTTAATTGATTTAGAGAAGAGAGAAGAGAAGAAAAGATCAATCAGTAGACCATAATCCTTCCACTGACTTCATCAAGTCACTGAATCAAGTTAGGTCATGCTGATTGAACTGGCACCTAAATCAGTCACACTGATCAACCTTAATGGCATGGGCTAACTCAAATCACTTAATGATCTAATCAAAATCTAGTTCACCAAATTGGTCAGGTAAGTGAGATCAGTGGGAGAGTCTGCTAAGCTTGCCTTAAACACCATCGAAATGGCCAGGTAAGCCGCTCCCAATTAAAAACCATCGATTGAAATACCAAACTTACCTTAGATACTAATTGGTTAACTAGTTTTGATTTGACCAACTTAATGATTTGGGTTCAACCACTGAGCTACAATCAAGATCCATTTGGTCTAATCAAATATATGGACTTGACCATCTACAACTATTATACTACAAAAATCTTGATTAATCTAATTTAATATTTGGTTAGACTTAATCAATTTCTCTACATGGTCAATCAATTCTTTGATTCTAACCTTAGGTCTAACCCAATTAAAGAGAAGGATCTAATTTGAGCTAACCCATGCCCCATATTTTATACAATGTCATTAGATCTAAATCATAATTCTAGATCCAATCAGCTTCATACTTAATTCTCAATTAAGTTTTGCATCAACATGATTAAGGTTTCAAAAATAATTTTTCATATAAACTTTTTATATCAAGTCATAAAATCTTGTAGATCAAATCTAAATTTTTTATGATTTTAGATCAAAATAATTTTGACTAAACAAGATTAGATGTAACTAACTATTTTTGCAACTTACATCATATACAACAACACCTAGGGTTTCAAGATCTAGGGTTTTACAAGAAAGTAAGTTTTTTTTTTTACTTTTTTCTTCATGAGACCTCACAGTGGCACCCCTACATGTCATGAAGAGCATCCCATTGAATAGGAGAAGAGGGTCATGAAATCTTACTTGCTCCTATGACTGGACGGCCTGGTGATTACACAATCCGAGTATTTTGCTACTCAAAATATCTAATCTAAATAAATAATAATCAGATTTGAAAATAAACTAATTTAAATCTAATCTAAATCATAAATAATCAGATCTAATAACAAAAAATCAGATCTAAAGTCATATTAATTCATATCAAAACAATCTAACACCGACACCAGTTGAAGAAAATTTGCAGTAGTGCAGTACATGCAATTAAAAAAATTTATGCAGCAGAAATAATAGATTAAATAATTTAATCCTAATTATATGTATAAGATATAATTTTAGACTACCATATCAAAATCTTTGATATAAAAAATATGTGTTTTAGATCTAAAAATAAAAATTACATCGATCTCATCGATGCTGAAATTCTAGATCTAACTATTAGATCTACCATAGGAATCAAAATAAGTTATAGATCGTTACCAAATAAATTTTGATCTTAATTTTCTTTAATTAGATGGTTGGAGAGAATGTTACTCAGGTCACTCATAGCCACACAAAGTCATCTAGCCTCTATAAAAAAATTCACACGAAGACTTGCGCAGATCAGGGGCTCAGAGATGCTAGTTTGCGAATAATTTCGACAGCTGATATCTTCCTTCTTCTACAAGCACCTTGGACACTCCAAAGAGATAGCAGATTTGGAGGAGGAAGAGAGGAGGAGAAAAAGAGGCTCTAAAAATAAAAAATCTATAAGTGAATTGATCATGGGACATCCAAGATCCCCTTTCTATAGACTAGGAATTAGGACTTTCCAAGAAAGGATGCCATGACTCAACACCAAAACTCCTTTTTGGTATCCCCAAAAATTTTAAAAAAATTATTAAGATATGGAGAAGAAATCTAAAGTCTCACACACTAAATAATTCCTCAAGAAAAATAAAAAAAAATATATAACTCCAATAATATACCATATATGAAAAATCCCTTTCCTAGTCTGCATCTTATCTCTAATTCGGATTGCATTCGAATTAGACAAGAGATAATATTATGACTCATCAGCTATAGCTGACCACCCTTATTGGATCTTCTCTCATAATGCCAAAAATCATAATCCAAATCTAATTAGATGTGGAGAAATTGGTATGGATCCAGATGTGGCACAAAAGATAAGGATAGGTCCTAGTCTGACTTGGACTCTTCATTTCTAATTCAATTCTAATACAAATCAAATTTGGATTGAAACCACTGATAGAAATGAATCTAATCTAAATAAAAATCTAAATATCTCATCAAATTTTCAACCCAATTAGAAATTAGCCGAGTCTAAATCCTGATCGAATCAGGATCAAATTTTTCTTATAATCGGGTTTGATCATATCAATCCCAATCTGAGTCGAATTGAATCTAATTCAATTAGACTTATTTCAAAGCTCTTTACTTAATCAAATTGAGTCAATTAGTAATCTAATTACTAATTAATTCTCCATAAATGATAGATTTTCAGTCTCAGTGGGACTCTTTCATAAAATCCTAATCCAAGTAGGACTCTTCACTAGAGTCACAATCCAATTGGACTCTTCAGCCATCAGATCTGATCAAATCTTCTAATGCATGTTACCCCATAGGTTCGAACCTAAGTCGGTAGCATAAAAATAACTTCCTATAGCAATCGATGTAACCACCTATCAATGATGACATGATAACTGGATGGGTCAAAGTGTTGCAAAGCAACCTTCTAGAATCTACTGGCGTATGGTTGCCGTATAATTCATCCCATAGATCCAAATACTCAAGGTGACTTAGGGTTTAACTATCAATCCTAATTAAGTCGATCATATTATATTTCAATATTTCAAATCCATCTCATAGATTATCCTGACCAAGGTTTTGCTAAATTGAAATACACTAATGCATATCTCCTACCAATTCAGAGGGATCAATTCCATCTTGACTCATACACCGACTTGATAAGTATTTGACTGCACCTAGTATCCTTTTGTCACTAAGTTAGAAACTCAGATAGCCTAGTACTATAGTATAATGAGTTGCTTACAAGTCACCGTAGTGGTCTCAGATTTGAGGGATACTTATACCCATACCCTTCACAAGCTACTCTTGACTGTAGAGTGCTCGATACATAGTCACATTCGATACGAATGTACTCTTATATTTCATCTACATGCCATAACAGTATCTCCACACTCCTTGATTAAGAGGATAATGAACTCATATGGCACACAACGACCTACACTTGATATCATTATCGTCCTAATAATAGCGTATCATTTAGTCACGAATAATTTTAAGGACTTAACGATAAATCCTCCTTTGTCGATTAATATATATAGTCTTAAGGACTTCATTACAATATAGGAGTTCAAAGATGGTCAATTTATAATAAAAATGCTAAATTATTTTTATTAGTAAAAATTTATATACAGTTTACAAGATGAG
This sequence comes from Elaeis guineensis, assembly GCF_000442705.2. NCBI lineage: Eukaryota > Viridiplantae > Streptophyta > Magnoliopsida > Arecales > Arecaceae > Elaeis > Elaeis guineensis. The sequence continues at coordinate 48,737,114 of NC_025994.2, forward strand.
CACAATTGTCTAACGATTGATTTTGGAACACATTTCTCAATATAGAGTGTACTGTTACTTGCACAGAACTCTATCTACCATGCTAGGATGAAGCACATTGATATCAAATATCATCGGATCGGAGAGCTTATAGAAAAAGGCGAGGTGGAGCTAGTGAAGGTCCACACCAAGGAGAATCCAATGGATGCACTGATGAAGGTACTTCCATGGGACAGCTTTCAAAAATATGTAATACTGATGTACTTGATGGACAAGATGGAGTTGGTTGAGGCCTTGGGGCATCAAAGTGGAGATTGTTGGCCCTTATGTGGTGCTCCCAAGGCTCAAGGGACCAAAGCTAAGGTCAAGGTCCAAAGTCCATGATGTGGTCATGGGGTTTCTAGAGCTAGTTTGGGCCCTAAGACGAAAGACTATCAGCCTTTCGGGTCTTGAGGTTCAGAGATTTTGGGCCTTGAGGGGATAACTTATATTTGAGCTAAGATTGAGTCCAAGATTATGAGATTGGGTCAAGTCATGGATGTACATGAGCTTGGGTAAGCGCAATCTTGTATTGAGTTAGTCAGGAAAGTTTTTGGGTTGGGTCACATTGACCTTGTATATAAACATACATTGTATTTGGACTTGATGAATCAAAAAGAATATAAAATTATTTTTTCTCTAACTTTCTCTCTCTAGTCCTCTCCATATCCTTGAGGCAAAAAATCTAAGGTTTCTTGGCTGCCACCCCAAAAATGAAAGAAAGGAGGTACTAGAAACCAGCGCCCCCCTTTGTGCATGCCCCCTATTTGTGCACCCCTCTTGGTAGCCCAAGAAGAGTTTCAAATCCCATCTTTTATTTTTTGGAGACTTCATCAAGAGTACTTCCAGATCTCAAAAGATAGATTTCAGATCTGATGGAGAAGAGGTTCAAATCATAGAAAAAAAATTCTATCGATAGGATTTACAAGGCTACTAAAATTTTAAAGACTATTTTTATTTTGCTTGGTTGCTGGCCTTCAAGGACCTCCATGATTAGATCTTTACTATTTCCTAACATCCACAACTTGGGGAAGCTACTCCAATAAGTGTCTCGACACTATAGACTAGAGACTCATTTATCTCGAAGGAAGCGATCTGTACGTCGGTTTATCCGAATCGATCACCATCCTCATGATGATACTATGATCGAGAGTATTTAAGAATTAAATATATATTTTTAATTTTTAATACTTTGAGAATATATATCAAAATATTAATTTTATGGACAATTCAAAGACATATCATACTTGAATAAAAAATAAACTTATCTTTTTATTGATCAAATCAATGTGTTAAATACAAAATTATGTCCTAGCTATATCTCAATGTGTCAGCCATATTGGCTTCTAGGACATACATCTAACAATCTTCCACTTGAACTAAAGCCAATTGATCACTAGTCTAAGTCCCATCCTCTCAAGATGGACTTTCATTTTTGGCTAGCTCAATTGCTTTGTCAGCGGGTTTGCCATGTTGTCCATGGTGACTCTTCGCTCCTCGACATATTTTTTTTCGAGATAGTTGTGTATGATATGATACCTCCATTCAATGTGCTTTGATTTTTGATGAGATCTCAGCTCCTTAGTAAGTGCTATGGCTCCATTATTGTTGCAGTAAAGTGGTGTGGCATCTGATGTCATAACCTCAAGTTTCGCAATAAATTTTTGGAACTAGATGCCTTCCTTTGCAGCATCTGAAGCAATGCATATTCAGCATCTGTGGTCGAATCTGCTATGATGAGTTACTTGAAACTCTTCCAGCTGACTGCACCACTATTATATATGAACATATATCCTGATGTAGATTTTTTATCATTAGGATCAAACATAAAATCTGAATCAGTATACCGTTCGACTCGTAACTCAAAACCTCCTCCAAAGATCAAGAACAAATCCTTCATTCCTCTCAAGTACTTAAGGATGTTCTTCACAGCTATCCAGTGCTTCTCCCCTAGATTCGACTGATATCTGCTTGTGACACTCACAGCAAGGGTAACATTAGATTGAGTATACAACATGGCATACATGAGGTTCCCTATGACTGTGGCATAAGGAATCCTACTCATGCATTGAACTTCCTCAGATGTGGTCGGACATATCATCTTGAAAAGATGAATACCATGGCTAAGAGGTAAAACTCTTCTTTTAAAATTTTTCATACTGAACCTCTTCAGCACCTTCTCTATGTACAACTTTTGTGACAGGCCCAGCATCCTTTTAGATTTATCCCTATAGGCCTTTATTCCAAGAATATAGGATGCTAAAGAGAAGAAAAACTATTTCTCTTCGGAAGGTTCAGGTTGTATCTAAAAATTTTTCTATTAATCTACATGGATAAGGATCAAATTTTTATTGAATTAGCAGTGAAATCAAAGATTAAATCTCAAATAATCTGATATAAACATTTGTGGAGGCCTGGATGTACAGATCCTCTACTTCGCATGCACATCAGACACCGTAGGAAAGCGGGATGAACTCCGATCCAATTGCTTTTGTAATCCAATCAAACAAGGGAGGAGATGTGCTGGTGTGACACCTCACACCTACAGTTGGGATGCCCAAGGTAGATCCACATCCAAGGGAAGAGGGTGGCCATAAGAGGAGAAGGTCAAGGAGAAGAAGGGACCTCTCCCTCTTCTCACACCTCTCTCTCTCTTTCTCTCCCCTCAATCTGATTTGTTTGCTATGCATCCATAGGTAGAGACTCTCTATATTTATAGATGATTTCCATAACTCAGTAAGTATAGGAGTTCTAACTCAAATATGATTTGAATTAGTCCAATACTTATGAAAGAAAGATTCCTACATAAGATAGAATTGGCATCATATATGACAACCAATTTGCACCCACTCTCTCACCCACATGGGACTTCCCAAACGAACACCATTCCAGGTGTTGGTCAGCCCACATGAAAGGAGAATCTCAGTGCAAGTAAGAATTCTCATATCTCATCAAAACGGATCTGATTCGAATCCAATTTGAAGCTGGTTCGAAATAATTTTGAAAGACTATCAATCCCAAACTCTTTAGGACTTTTATACCAAGTCTAACTTAGATTTTAGATCCAATTAAGCCTAATTAATTCTGATTTAATCTGAAATTAATCAATATTTAAATCTAATTTTTCATATGCTCCATGGATCATAGATCAGAAACTGTTCATCTCCAGGATCGAACTTGAACTTCAGTGTAGTGCTAGCTAGACATAGTCAAGTCTTCAATCTCATTTGACCCATAACTTAATTCTTAATCAAGTTAGTTTATATGTTCAATCAAGTCAAGTACTTCCAAATTACACATATAAACATAGGTTAATTTTTTTCTATTTTGTCTGACTTGTGTGCATGACTCTATAGGTTCAAATACTAAGCTGGTAGCATAGGAACCAATTCTTACACTAATCAAGATACCATCTAGCAATAGTTCTCAACGTCTAGATAGGTCGAATTATCGTAAAAAAATATTTCAGAATCCATACACATGATTATTGTATAATTCATCTTTTTGACCCTGAATGCTCTAGGATGGTCTCAGGTTAATAGTCAATCGAGATTGCTTCATCCTCATTATATTTTAACTTTTTAAATCTATCTCATAGATTATCCTGACCATGACTTTGCTAAATTGAAATACAGCGATACATCAACTTCAATAATTCGAAGGGGTCAATCCCATCTTAATCCATACACAGACTTTGAAAGTACTTGACTGTACCCAATACCTTCCGTCACTGTATTAGAAATCCAGATAGTCCGGCACCAAAGCACAGTGAGTTGCTTGTAAGTCACTATGGTGATCTCAGGTCTGAAGGATACTTATCCCATATGTTTCGCGAGCAGCTCTTGACAGCAGAATGCTCAGTAGGTGAGTCACTTATTCAGTGACGATGTACTCCTATATCTCACCTGTATGCCATACCAGTGTCACTACACTCCTTGGTTAAGAGGACAACTAATCTATATGACACCTAACGATCTTCACTCGATAAACGTTATCAGCCTATAATGATGTATCATTTGATCGCAAATTTATTTAAAAGCATACGATAAATCCTCTCTTTATCGTGCACTAGAATAGTTTTAAAGACTTCATCACAGTATAAGAGTTCAAAAAAGATATTACTTTATGATGAACAATATCAAAATAACTTTTATTCAATAATCAATAATTTATATACAAAAAAAAATTCAATCATCATACGATTGATTTTAAGGTACAACTCCCAATAACTCCCACTTGGACTAAAGCTAATCAGGACAGTTTTTATATTCATTTTTCATTTGAAGTCATCGAACTCTTTGATCTCGAGAGCTTTAGTGAAGGGGTCGGCTAAGTTCTTTTTTTTGTCGATCTTCTGAAGTTCGACATCTCCTCGATTCATGATCTCTTGCACCAAGTGATAATGGTGTAGAACATGATTGGTGCGATGGTGTGACTTGGGTTCTTTTGCCTAAGCTATGGCATCGAAGCTATCACAGTACAGCAGAATAGGGCCATTAATAGAAGGTATAACTCCCAGCTCACTGATGAACTTCCGCAACCACATCGCCTCTTTTGCAGCATCCGATGCAACAATGTATTCCACTTTGCATGTAGAATCGACCATAGTATATTGCTTGAAACTCTTCCAACAAATAGCTCCTCCATTCAAGGTAAATACGTAGTCCAACATGCTTCTACTGTCATCACAATCTGACTGAAAATTAGAATCAGTATATCCCACAAGTTTCAGGTCAGTACTCCATAGATAAGCCATTAGTCTTTAGTGTTTCTCAAATATTTAAGAATTGCTTTTGCAATCTTCCAATGCTTCTCATCCAGATCAGACTGGTACCTACTCACTATCCTTAGTGAATAAGCCACATCCGATCTTGTACATGTCATAGCATATATGATAGATCCCACTGTCGAGGCATATGGTATTCTACTCATGCACTCTCTCTCCTCAGGAGTTATCAGACAATCCTTCTTGAAAAGAGTAATTCCATGGCCTATCGAAAGATAGCTTTTCTTGAAATTATCCATGTTGAGCTGCTTCAACAATATATCGATGTACATGGTTTGGGACAATCCAAGCAACCTTCTAGATCTATCTCTATAGATCTTCATCCCAAGGATGTAGGATGCTTCTCCCAAGTTCTTCATGGAGAACTGTGATGATAATCACAGCTTCACACTTTGCAAAGTCGGTATGTCATTTTCTAGTAACAGTATGTCATCCACGTACAGCACAAGGAATATGACTACAGAATCTGAAGCCCATTTGTAGACGCAAGGCTCTTCTCCATTCCTAACAAAGCCATACATTTTGATCACCTTATCAAAATGCATGTTCCAACTCCTAGATGCCTGTTTAAGTCCATAAATAGACCTTTTTAGCTTGCACACTTTTGACTCATCTGTGGATGTGAACCCTTTAGGTTGTATCATATACACATCTTCTTCCAACTCCTCATTGAGGAAAGTAGTTTTAACATTCATCTGTCAGATCTCATAATCTAAGTGTGCAGTAATAGCAAGCATAATTCGGATGGACTTAAGCATTGCTATGGGAGATAACGTCTCATCATAGTCAATACCATAATGCTGACGGTATCTCTTGGCAACTAGACGGACTTTATAGGTCTCTACCTTTCCGTTCGCTCCTCTTTCTTTTGAAAATTTATTTACACCCTATGGATTTTAGTCCTTCGGATGGATCAACTAGTGTTCATACACCATTGATCTCCATGGACTCCATCTCAGACTTCACAGTCTCAAGCTATTTTTGAGAGTCAGGCCTTTGCATGGCCTCCATATAGGTGATCGAATCCTCATCATTCTCATCAAATTCAATAGGGTCACCATCTCGGATCAGAAAATCATAGTATCTATCCAATTGATGCAGTACTCTACTGGATCTCCTCAATGGAGCCTCTATTGGCTCCATATTTGATTCACCAATCAAATTCAATTTTGTATGTGTCGATCCTTCCACCTTATGAACTTCATCAAGTTCAATTTTACAGACATTAGCTTCTTTACCAAGAAATTCTTTTTTCAAAAAGACTGCTCCACTGCTGACAAACACCTTTTGTTTTGTAGTGAGATAGAAGTAGTACCCTTTAATTTTCTTTGAATATCCTACGAACAAGTATTTGTCAGACTTCAGTCCAAGCTTATCTGTCTTTAAATGCTTGACATAGGCTAGACACCCCAGACCCTAAGGTGTGAGAGCACCGGCTTATGCCCAGTCCATATCTCATATGGAGTTTTATCGACAAACTTGCTAGGCACCTTATTCAAAATGTAGCAGGTAGTTTCTAGAGTATATCCCCGAAAGAAGATTTGCAGACTCGCAAAGTCCATCATGGATCGGACCATGTCTAATAAGATTCGATTCTTCCTCTCTGACACCGCATTATATTGTGGTGTTCCAAGAGGGGTCCATTGTGAGAGAATCTCATTCTCTTTCAGATATGTCAGGAACTCACTGGTGAGGTATTCACCTCCTCGATCTGATCAAAGGATCTTAATACTCTTTTTAGTTTATTTTTTTACTTCAGCATGGAATCGTTTGAACATTTCAAATGATTCTGACTTATGCTTCATAACATAGACATACCCATACCTCGATAGGTCATCTGTGAACGTAATGAAGTAGTAGTATCCTTCTCTAACACTTATGTTCATAGGTCTGCATACATTAGTATATATTAAACCTAGGATATCGCTGGCTCTTTCACCTTTTTTCTTAAAAGGTAACTTAGTCATCTTACCAAGTAGACAGGACTCACAGATAGGTAATGATTCACAATCATCTATCTCAAGGACACATTCCTTGATCAACCTGTCAATCCTATTCTTGTTCACATGATCAAGCCTACAATGCCAAAGATAGGATTCACTGACATTATTTAGTTTAGGATGTTTACTGGGTGTGTACATTACACTAATAGGCCATGACATTATATATATGTCATGTTTTAATTTTCCATGCATAATTGTAATATCATTCATAATGATATCACAAAAATTATCTTTTATTATAAACTTGTAACCAAGTTTGGCCAAAAGGCCTATAGAGATGACATTCATCAAAAAGGAGGGATAAAAATGACAATCATCTAACATGACACTACTTGACTCAAAGACAAGCTGTAAAATTCTAAGGCCAGAACTGGAATAAGACTTCCATCTCCAACATTAAGAAATTGCTCACCCTCTCAAAACTTCCTACTTACCTGCAGTCCCTGCATCGAATGACAAATATTAATAGGACTTTCGGTATCTAATCCCCAAATAGTAGTATCACAAATAGAAAAATTATAAAGTGTTATCATATAAGTACCTTGTGAAGCAACCGCTTGCTTCTTTCTCTTGTTCTTAAGCCTGTTGGGTCAAGGATAGCTATATAAGCAGCACAATTCTATTTTCAATGACCCAGCTTCTTGTAGAAGAAGCACTCTACCTGGTTCTTATCAAATTTTGATGGTTTGCACTGCTTGGGATTGACGGTATGAGATTTTTATATTTTTTTCTTCTTTCCTCTTCTAGAGGATTGGCGCCCTACAGATGAACCTCTCATTAAATTCATTGGCTCCTTCTGGAGCTGGTGATCCTTCTCAAAAGTCTGTAGTAATCGTAGCAAATCATGATAGTTCACCGTAGGCTTTGTCATTCTATAATGACTGAGAAAGGGTAGGTAAGATTTTGGTAGCGAATTGAGGATAGCATCCTTACCTAACTATTCATGCAACAGAAAGCCAAGTTTGCTAAGGTGTTCAATCTGCTCAATTATGTACACTATATGATTGGTGACTGAAGACCCTTCTCATATACAGGCATTGAACGCTGTGCAGGAGGTTTTGTATCTCTCTACATCCTCAAGGGTGCCGAAAGATTCATTCAATATTTGAATGATCTCCTCTGACTATGCATCCTCGAACTTACGTCTAAGTTCGTCGTTCATAGCTACCCTCATCATATAATGCACAGTCGTGCGGTCATTGAACCAGTTCATGTAAGTATCTCTCATGGTACAAAGAGTATTGGCTATAGGTTCTTCAGGTGCCTCATCCATAAGGATATATAAAATTCTCTCATACTTTAAGACGATCTTCAACTTTCGATACCAGCTATCGAAGTTAGATCCGGTGAGCCTGTCACTATCCAACAGCATACAGAGGGATAGAGTGGTGGTCATAACTGAAAGAAAAAATATTAGCCTATTAATATATGAATTATTTTTAATCCTGAAGATATGGACTTTAGTCTAAAGATCCTTTCATTATTTTTATGAATTGGTAGCCTCTACCTCTAACTCGAAAAATTATATTAATTTTTTAGCAGGTACTAGAATCCACACGAACTGTATTTGGACCCGAGTGTGGCTCGACCAACCCTAGTGGATCCATTGATAGGTTCATAACTAATTATTTCTCTAAATAATTTCTAACAATAAATTTTGCCCAAGGCATCCCTTCAGTAGGTGTGTGGTACCTCCATTAAAAATCTCAGTTAGCTCCAACCATTAACATGACTCACCAAGTACATCCAACAAATGGATGTCCAGGCCCGAGTGTGGTTCGGCTAACCTAAGCATTGATTTGAAGGTATATCATGATGGTCATATGATGAATGACAATTCTAATACGTAATAGACACCAGACGTGTGGCACCTCCAATGCCTATTTGAAATATTGGATTATTATCACGCACCTTAATGGGAGGTAATGACTGAGTTATCTAATAACTTTATCACTTTATGGATCTAATAATTTAGAGAATTTGATTTCATTAATCTAAGAATAAGAGAAGAAGTCGACCTGCAAGCTGCAAATCCTTCCACTGACTTCACCAAGTCATGTAAAGGATTGACACAAGCTGGTCTAAAGATACCTAAATCGGTCACACTGATTTACCTTAATGGCATGGGTTAGCACGAATCGACTAGTGACCTAATCAAAACATAATCTACCATGTTGGCTAGGTAAGTAAGGTCAGTGAGAGGGATATGTCTTTAACTCACCGTAGACACATCTAGGTGAATAGCTCTTAATTAAAAATTACTTGATCGAATCTGCCAAACTTATCTTAGACAGTAACTGGTTAATTAGTTTCGATTTAGTCCACCAGAAGATTCGGGCTCAACCACGAAGCTATGATCATAGTCCATTTATTAGGGTCAAACACATGGACTTGATCAAACTTCAACTATTGAGATTGACTTAGAGAAATACTAATCAAATCTAATTCAATACTTGATTAGATTTAATCAATTTTTTTACTTATTTCATATGTGTTTCTAACCCTAGGTCTAACTTATTAGAAGGATCTGATTTATGCTAGCCCTTTGCCCATCATTTTATGTAGTATCTTAATGATCTTCAATTCTCAAATCTAAATCATTCAAAACCAATTCATAATTAAGTGTGTGAAACATGTGTTTCAGTCTGTAGAACTATTCTGCAAGGGTTTCAGATGAAGCATACCATATATATTTTAACACATAAAAATAAATTTTTATAATATGTTTAACAATTAAACATACATAAGTATGATCTAAACTTTATACGTATATTTCATACATCATGATAACTTTTAGATCTGTACCGTTTACATCTTATGTAACATGCAATTCAGATCTAAAATAATTTTATAACTAAATTTTATTCTATTGTAATGAATCATAAATTACTTTAGATCTAATCTAAATATATTTATAATCAAAATAATATATAAAAATCTATTCATTTTTCTTCTTCATGAAATCAGATCACAATGACATCCCTACACGTCATAAGAAAACCCATCGAATAAGTAAAGGATAGATTAATCTCTTCAATCTCCTATAACCGGATGGTCTGATGATCTCATCAATCTGAGTACTAAGCTACTAAGATCGAAAATCTAATTTTATACATAATTATATCAACATGTAATTATTGATAAAACTATTTTATGTCAAAAATATATCCTTGATCTTATCAATTATGTTCTTCATCTAATCCAATTAGATTTAGAATCATATACATCATATCAGATCTAAAATATATCTTATACTGATTATAAAATATCAATTTTATATTTGATAACATATAGAAAACTAATTAGATGCAAATATGAATGCATAAAGAATAAATTTCTGATAAAATCTATTTTCATGTAGTACTAAATTTTGATAGGATTCAGATCTAAATATCCATCAAAATAGATCTAATTTAGATCTAAAATAAACTTCACTTCATAAAAAAAATAATAATATTAAAATTCTACTAAAATAAATTTAAAATATATTTTAATTCATGTTGTTATTCCATCAAAAATTCAGCAACAACAAAATTGTATTATAATAAACTTATAACAACCTCAATCAATCATTAATTAGGTATCTCTAATATAATTAAAATCAGATAAAAAATTTTATATAAATAGATTTAAATCAGATTTAATGTCTCACAAAAAATCTCAATTATATCTTTTGTAATTAATCTCAAAAAATTTAGTTATGCATGTATATATTTCAGGCCCGCTCTGATACCAGTTGAAGGGAAGGAAAACTATTTCTCTTCGAAAGATCCAGGTTGCATCTAAAAATTTTTCTATTAATCTACATGAATAAGGATCAAATTCTTACCTGATTAGCAATAAAATTAGAGATCAAATCTGTTTCTCCTTGAATTAATTTTGATGATTACAAAGCATTTGAGGGGGTTACTAATGATTTTAGCTTGGAAAAAAAATTATTGTATTTCATGGGCAAAATTATAATTTTATCAAGTTCTGATTCGAAAGCCTCAAGAGCAAGAACACAAGATTTATAATCTATTGAAGGTAATTTTAATATTTTTAAATATATATTTTGAAAGAAAATCATGTTTATATATTTGAGTCGACCCCATGAGTTGACTCATGGCAAAAGGGGCTGAACGATATGCTGAATTCTTTGGCTGGCACACTCTGTGAGTCGACCCCTGAGCATGAGTCAACCTTATGAGTCAACCTCTGCTACTATGTAGGCCAAAATTACAGTCATTTTCTGTTCTGTGCCATAGAAGTCGACCCCATGAGTTGACTCATGAGCATGAGTCGACCCCTATGATAGAAAAATTCCACAACGGCTAGTTTTTAGCTTGTTTTGGCTACATTTAATACCCATTTAATGTGCTCCAACGACTCTATTTCAGTCCAGATTACTCTCTACCATCATTTGAAGCTATAAAAGGCACTTAAAGGAGAGAATAAATAAGGTTTTGAAAAGGTTCTTCAAGCATTCATTTCAATCCTATGCAAGAGCCCTCTTAAAAGTTCAAGAAGCTTTTATTTTAAGTTCACCAACCCCTCATGAGCTTATTCAAGTCTTCAACCACCTTGAAAAAAATTAGAAGAGCTTCATTCTTATTGTGTAAAGTATATTTAAAGCTTTATTTGCTCATTAAAGGAGCTACATCTGTATTTCTGTGTGATTAACTGCTATACTCTATTTTGAGTTGATATTTTATTTTGGAAAGGTTCCAAAACATGGAAAGATTGATCCAAACCTTGAATTGAATTGTATTGGATTGGTTTGTACCTAAAAAATAAGTGTTCTAGCTTAGAATAGCTAGAGTCGAAGGTTCCGACATTGTATTTGGGTTGAATACAGTTTAGTGGATTTGAATTCTCAAGTAGGAGCTTGGAGAGTGGACGTAGGTGCAAGGTTGGCACCGAACCATTATAAATCTTCTTGTTTGTATTGTGCTTACTTGCTCTCCTTTTAAGTTTCTTTATCTTCTTACATTCTTGCATCCAGCTTCTGCACCTTGCATAAATTTTACTCTCCATATTTATCCTGCTTATTGTTATAAAATTCTCATAGTTGTAAATTAACTTTAAATTTTTAGAAACCCAATTCACCCCCTCCTCTTGGATTGCATAGCTGGGCAACAAATGGTATTAGAGCTCAGTGCTTTAGCCCTACTTTGATTTAACCATCAAAGAGCTAAAGATCTATGGCAACTTAAGTTGCCACTTCACTAGCCGAGGGACAGTCCACAAACCAACCT